>NW_015169301.1:96595-108141 GCF_001447785.1 Gekko japonicus
TTAATTTCAGCCGACTCAGCCTGAGCCACCCAGCCACAGCCTGTAACGCCCTGTGCAAGTCATCTGGAGTGGAGTCCGACCGGCCGCCCAACATCAGATATAGCTGGGTGTCATCAGCATATTGATGACAACCCAGCCCACAACTCAGGGCAATCTGGGCAAGGAGGCGCATATAGATGTTAAACAGCATCGGGGACAGCACTGCCCCCCGAGGAACGCCACATTCCAGGGCCCACCTCTGGGACCGCTGATCCCCTATCGCCACCCTTTGTCCCCGACCTTGGAGAAAAGAGACCAGCCATTGAAGGGCAAGCCCCTGAATCCCCGCGTCGGCGAGGCGGTGGGCCAGCAACTGATGGTCGACCGTATCAAAAGCAGCCGACAGATCTAACAACACCAGTGCTGCCACTCCGCCTCGATCCAGATGCCTACGGAGATCATCAGTCAGCGCGACCAGTACCGTCTCCACCCCATGACCAGGGCGAAACCCGGACTGGTGGGGATCAAGGACAGAAGCGTCATCCAGAAATGTCTGTAGCTGTGCCGCCACCGCTCTCTCTATCACCTTGCCCAAATAGGGCAAGTTGGACACCGGCCGATATTTGGCCAATTCGGCCGGGTCCAGAGATGGCTTTTTTAAGAGAGGGCGGACCATCGCTTCCTTGAGTGCCCCAGGGAACTGCCCCTCAAGGAGGGACTTGTTAATAATCTCCCGTAGGGCACCTCGGAACCCCTCGCGCCCCATTTTAATGAGCCAAGAGGGGCACGGATCAAGGTCGCATGTGGTTGGGCGTACCGCCACAAGCAGTCTGTCAACTTCTTCCAGGCTGAGTGGGCAGAAACTTGCTAAATGTTATGAGGGTGTAGTTGCTCGCTGCCGCTAGGGTGACTCGGTAAGGTACAGGAGTGACACTGTCATGCTCAGAACCCCAGAGATGTGGTCTTCTGATCTTTCTGTCTGTCTAACTGAGAAAAGAGAGGAAATAGTTCCTGACGGAGTCTTAGGAAAAGCCATTATGGCTTGTAACTTAACAGGTGTCCAGAGGCGTCTCTAGTCAACAGTAGAGTTCTTTGGTCATGACAGTTCATAGCTTTGAGGGGCTACCATGTCCATGGCTGTTTATGTGGCTTGGAGTGCCCTTTGGTGCAAAGGCTGTGGCGTCTTCTTTCCCAAAAAGATTGGTGAATCTCCCATTCATGTCCTTCTCACATCAGGAGATCGACCCTAGCTGACTGGAAGTGCCTGACTGGATCCATCCTAACTGCCCCCAGACAAAGAGTCCCAGTGGGCCTTCCCCACGTTACTCAGGCCCAACGTTCATGTGTAAACAGACTGCATGACTGTGTTGGCCCATGAGGGGAGAAGGGCCTGGGACTCTTGACCTAGTGGTCCCCCTTGGCTACAAAATATAGTTCTAGGCACTACTAATTAATGGTTTTCATGTGTAATGCCCAAGGCTCTGACCTTTGCAGAACACCTCCAGTTTCTCTATTCTGCTTCAGTCTCTGACTTCAGCCAAAAATATCGCCTTCCCTTAATAAGGTGGGAGGATTTGATACAATAGAGGCTGCTCAGTCACGTGTTCCATTTTCTCCTTAATTCCTACATTGTTCTCCAACTGATCTGACTTTAAAAAAAAATTGTTTACAACATCCAGTTTATAATCTCTCATGAATTTAGGGTTGCCACCCTCCAGGTGGTTTAACAATAAGGATTCATCGTGTAGGAGTATACATCAAATAATCGCTATGAAAACAGCTACAACAATGCAAAAATATGTATAAGAATGATCTATCAAATTGTTGTTGCATATAATCCAAAATATCACAGTAAAAAGCATGGATATTCCCTCTAACCGAACAAAAGGTAACACAGTCTCTAATTGTTGGTAACACTAATAAAATCCCCAGGGTTATATCTGTCGAGATGTCTTCAAAGCCTGTTCTCTTCACACAGATGTATATCGGCTGAGACAATTCTATTAAAGCTTGTTGCCCTGTGATGGGATTTTTTTTAATCTGCTGAAACAATCCTCTTTATCAGCGGAGACAGTTCTCTGTGGGTTCCCCGTGATCTTTAAATCCTATTTCTGAATTCCTTTCATCAGAAGAATTGTCTCCTAAACATGCCATAAGAACTGCAATATAAGTGTTCTACAATATGTGTGTACACCCAATCACCCATAAATTATACAGACATACATACAATACACTTACCAAAAATGTTCCAAATATTAAATCGGAAGGTTTAGGCACCAAAGTATAACACGGAGTTCTCTCTTCCAAAAGTCGAACTGGCCACCTTCTTAATTACATCTACCATTCTGTAGTATTTTATACAACCAACCTCTGTTGCTTTCAGCTGCCATTTCCTAGTTCCACTGGATAAAATGGCTGCTTTGGAGTGTGGACTCTCTGGTATTATACCCTGCTGGCTACACTCCCCTCCTCAAACCTTACCCTCCACCCCCCCCACCCCCCAGGTATTTCCCAACCCAGAGTTGACAGCTATGACAATGTATTTTACTGGTTATTTGTACTATGTCATGGGACAGGGGAGGTGATTTATTATTCTGTTCAGTGGACAGAGAAATTTAAATGGAAGTGATAAGGGGCCAGATTACGGAGGGCATGACTAGTTCTAAAATACAGACTGCTGCAACATTTTCCAAATAGTTTATGAAATATATTTGTTTTTTGTTTTTTTAACACAGGAGTTCATAATGAAAAACAGACACCCGGCAGAATATTGGCTGGGTCTCCAGAGGGAGAAAGTGCAGCAGCCCTGGAAAAGACTGAATGGTTCAGTCTTCAACAACTGGTAAGTGTTGTCTAGTTTCTTTTCGGCACCAAGTCACTCGGAGGATTGCCTCTCCCCCCCCTTTTTAAAAGGGAGTTGATTTTATGTAAAACTAGATATGGAACCTTTTCTGTGGTGCTTTTATTTGGTAAATCATTACTGCTTCATTCCTAGTTCTTGAAATGGTTTCCTAGCTGATCAAAAATGGATGTATGGCCAAGGGTTGCAGCTCCCTCTTGAGAGATCCCTGGAGATTTGTGGGAAGTCCCTGGAGTCTAGGGGCAAAGTTTGTGGAGGGAGTTTGGCAGGGATGTGATGCCGTAAGACTCCACCCTCCAAAGCTTTGCCTCCAGAGGAACTGATCTCTGAGATCAATTGTAATTCCAGGAGGATTCCAGGCCCTCCCTGGAGGCTGGTAATCTTGGAGCAGTGGAGATCTTGTTGCCAGGGCAACCCAGGCCATGTCAGTTTTCTGTGTATTTAAATAAAAAAAAAAACCACACTGGAAGATATGGTGTTTGACTAGATAGTACTGGCAGTGTGGCTGTTTAACATATTGTGACTGTCTGAAAGTGTTTCTGTCCAAATAATATACTTTCTTTACAAGTTTTGAACAATGGGGAACACTGGTGTTATACTTGAGCAAAAAAAGGGAGGCCAATTTTCAAAAAGGCCAATTGTCTGTTTCAGTTTGTAACTTAACGAAAATCTAATTTTGTGATTTTGCAGGTATCCCATTCATGGTGAAGGGCTCTGTGCCTACCTCAACGACCAAGAGGTCAGTTCTACTTGGTGTACAAACAGTCGATACTGGATTTGTAAGAAGATTCTACATGGCTCTTAAAATGAATTCTGGACACTCACAATAACCTGAGACAAATCTTTGAAGTGACTCATCTTGGGTCTCTTTTCTGAGCATGAGCAGTGAATTTTTGTGCAAATATGCAGGCATATCAGATCTCAGAGAGAGAAAGCATCGTTCTATCTGTTCTATCAGCTCCTTCTGTAAGTTACATTAGAAAATGGAATTTTGATTTAGAGAAATAGGGGTGTATTAACAATTGTACAGCACCTAGTCTTGTTCATAGAAATGTACAAATAAATGTTTGTTTCAGTGGTATCAACTGGGGATGGGCACAGACCACTCACGAACTAAAGTTTGTCACAAATTTTGGTCGGTTCATGGTTTGCGAAGCGGTGTTCATGAACTGAAGAGCTGCCATAAACTTCCACAAATTTTGATGCAGTGCATGGCAGTTCATGAAGAGCGGAAAGCAGGAGTTTAAACTTTAAATGGCTCACAAACTGATAAGAACTGGTTTGGTTCATACCCCGAATACATAAAGAAGAAAAACCTACCTGGGGAAATTATGGTCCACAAGAGACGCAGTTCTTAAAGCTACTAATGGAAACATCTTGAAGACTAAAGATTCGGAAATAAGAATTCTAAAGGATGTACCATTTGAAATCAGAAAGAAGTGAAAGCATTACAAAGATTTAACTGGGTTTTTACAAAAGAAATCAATAAACTACAGATGGCTTTTACCGGAAGGATTAACATTCAAGTACAAGGATTTAAAAGAAAAGATTGACTCTGTGGACAAAGCAAAACGATTTTTGGAGGAAGTTCAAGGACTACCAAAGGATACAACAACAGAAGAAGAGAAGAGTCATCCAGAAGAAGGAGAATGCAGCTCACATGGTTCAAGAAGTTCAGGATACAATCAGTTCATATGAAGAAGATTCCCCATCAGAATTGGGAGAAGCTGCACCCAAGTTACCCAAAGGGAAAACTGACTTTGATAAAAATAAAAAGAAGGGAAGAAGAAACAACAAGAAAATATAACTGAGATGTAAGTACTTGAAGGGATAAATAACTTGCTTACTTGCTCAGAGCAAATACTTATACTCAGGGGTCATTTCATAAAAAAGAGGTGCAGGAGCTCATTAGCATAACTTATTAGCATAACTTATTTGCATATGCCACACCCCCTGAAATCACCAGAAGTGTGTCAGAAAGAAACACCCACCGCTCAGGCTCCACTGGACTGTTTTGGATTGCTAGCTATGGGGGGGGGAATGCGCAGATCTGTCCTCACAGAGGAGGGAGAGCTTGTACCTGAAGGTGAGCCGGGGAGAGGGGGCTCTGCAACTTACCTGGCTGCTTCTTGCTCCTTGTGGCCCAACTGAGGGCTGCTGGGAGCAGGGCTTGTTGCATGTGCCCGCCCCTTGGGCTCCTTACTATCGGAGCTCCGCTCCTGTGTGCTCCCGCAGGAAATGACCCCTGCTTATACTTTAATCCTTAATGTTATAAACTGAAAAGAAGCTTTACTTATGTATGACTTAATATGAGAAACTTAAATAAGCGTTTATTATCATCAATATATATAACTCCTATTAGCTTTTCTTTTAGTAATGCTGTCCTATCACCTGTAGTTTTGTTAGTGTATACCCACCCTTTGTTTCTATGTAGTGTGTAGTATAAAAGCAATTAAAAAATTATTTTAAAAATCCCTGGTTTGGTTCATGAACTGGCCTATTGGTTCATGATTCGGTTTGTGGTTTAGCCACGAACCATGAACTTAACTGCAGAAATGTGGTTCGTGCCCATCCCTACTCTCCACACAGGTAGTTGTATATAGAAACAGGCAGTCCCAGTCTTGTAAGTGTGGCTTATCTGTGCTGGATTTTTAAAATAATTTTGGGTCATGTTCAGTAATTCAGCCCTTTTAGAAACTGGTAATTCAGTTTGTTAATGAAATTTATTTATTTATTAAATTAGATTTACTAGGCCGCCCTTCCCTGGAAACGGGCTCAGGGTGGCTTACAACAAAATAATATACAAATCTCAATTTAAAACTAAATTAAAATAATCCAGCAATTGCCAGTAAATAAAAACACCATACATACAGTATATAAGACAGCAGAAAGAATTCCAGCTCCTCAGCCTGCCTAGGGGGAGGGTTACGAGGGATGGGGAAATTATGTAAGAGTGCCAAAGAAACCCTGTTGTTGTACTCAACTGAAGGCCCAGCGGAACATCTCTGCCTTGAATGTCCTGCGGAAAGATAATAACTCCTGCAGGGCATGGATGTCTTCCGGCAGAGTGTTCCACCAGGCAGGGGCCAGGACTGAGAAAGCCCTGGCCCAGGTCGAGGACAGCCAGACTTCTCTCAGGCCAGAAACTTCCACCAGAAACTTCTTATTTCCTGAGCATAATTCTCTTCCAGGGGCATACTGGGTGGTGATGAACAGTGCTTCCTCTAAGCTGTGGAGTTTTGTGAGCAAAAATTCTACTTTGTGAGCTACTGGTATTAAGGTCTGGTTGTAGGGCTGCCAAATGCAGCCGGGGGGCAAGGAATCCCCCGTTTCGGAGCCCCGATTCCCGGCGCGCCGGAATCGGGGCCCGGGGGAAACCCCACCCCCGTGTGCGCGTCACCCGGAAGTGACGTCGCACGCTGGGGGCGGGGCCACACCATTTGAGGGGAAAACTCTTTGTTTTCCCCTCAAATGGTGTGGCCCTGCCCAGCGTGTGACGTCACTTCCGGGTGACGCTCCGGCGGCGCGCGCGCACACACACACGGAAGACTCCCGGACAGGAAGGAGCCTCCCCCGCCAGTGAGTCAAATCTATTTGGCAACCCTATCTGGTTGCTCCATAAATTTGTTTGCTCTGGAGCCATCCTTCATGAGCTAAGACAAAAATGTGAGCTGGAGGCTAAAAAACTGAGCTGGCTCACACTAACTCAGCTTACAGGGAACAGTGGTGATAAACTGCTTTACCCAAATGTAATTTGGTTGGGTTTTGTTAAAATGCATGTTGCCCTTTCAGATGTAGAACTGGTCGTCTCAGGCCTAGTTACCACTGCTAAATTGTCAACAGAAGCAACATGGAAGATCTGGAATACTACCCTAGTAACTAAATTAATTTTTCAAAATTTATCATTGGATTTATATCCCGTCCTCCCCGCAAGCGGGCTCAGGGCGGGTCACAATAGTCAAATAACAGTACAAATAAATACAGTTCATGACAAATTAAAAGTTTTAAAATCAGCGCAGGACAACACAGATCAAGGGCAATGATAAGGAAAAGGAAGACTGGTTTGAGTCAGGCCCAGTGCCTGGTAGTGGGGGGCCTGGACAAGATGTCCCCCGGGACCCCTCACTGAACACACTCTTCCCCCAGGAGTCTCACCTAGTGTGAAATGGGAGACTGCCCCATAGGCACTGGAGACCCCATAAGGGCTGGGAGCAGGTGGGCAAGTGACCAGTTAGCCCTCCGGGGAGCTACAGACTATGGTGTTCAGCAGAAGGGGGGTGAGGATGTGGCCAAAAACTAATTTTGAGTACAGCTCGCCAAAAAAAAGATATGGTTTTTGCTGTTGCTTTATTCAATATTGCTGCCACTAGAGGCAGAACTCATTCAGTATTCAAGCTACCTACCCAGGACTCAACAAGGATATTGGTTTCTTGTCTCATTACATGTGCTAATTCATTCAGTCCTCACATATGTATTCTCAACAAGTAGGACTATACATCCTCTGTATTTTAGTGTATTTCTTTTTCAAAATAGTATATTAGAATACTGTTTGGGATATTTTGCTGCATCGACCTCAAAAAAGAAAAGAAAAATGCTGTTAAAGTGACCTCCACACCTGAGAGGAGAGAATCAGTTTACTCCCCACAATTAGAAAATATGCTTTTACACATTTATCTGTTATTTTGACATATTTATTGCTTTACAACTGTTGACCTTATAACCGTAGCTTGTTATTTAATTTTGTCTTTGCACATCTTCATCATGTTACATGTTAATTTGCTGTTCAGCCCGTCTATAAGTTTGAACTTTACCTACTGTTCCAGTGCATTTGAAAAAGTGTGCCTTGCGCATGCAAGCTCATACCTTGAATAAAACTTTGTTGGTCTTAAAGGTGCCACTGGACTCTAAATTTGTTTTGCTGCTTCAGACCAACACGGCCAACTACCTGGATCTACTGCAAGCTCAGTGAGCTACAGGACCAGAGAGCAGAGTGAGCAGGGGCAGGCCACTAGAATGCAGTCAGAACGGAAGAAGGGAGCTTTGGCACTCGAAAGTTCATATAGTGAAAATCTTGTTGTTCTGCCCCAGCCAGCTTTAATGTACCTTTAAGAGTAGTTGCACCCTGGGAATTGGAGTCCACAGTTAGGGGTCCCAGAAGCTTCCCTCTGACTGGCTCATTAAGAGTAATTTCCTGAGCTCAAAGGGACAAAGATAGGAGTTTTATGGTTCTCTTCCGTTTCTTTGTTCATCAACCCTTACTGCAAAGGAGAGGGGAAGCCCATCTCTTCTCTCATCGCGGCTATTGAACTAACCTAGATCACAAGATGTAACTTTCCACCCAGCTATTGTGAGTAAATGATCTTCTGAATGTGTGTGAAGTTGAATAAAGATGATTTAAGCTTTCTTCAGTGGTCGTGTGTTGGCTCACACCTAGAAAGTGCTGGCTTAGCCACAGCTGGCGCTGGACAGGAATACTGGTTGATCCCTGAAGTGCTACCGAACTCGACCGTGGCAATAAAATCTCTTACTATGTATTGGTGTATTTGCCTGATTCCAACATTTCACTATTTGCCTGATTCCAACCTCCTTTCATTAAGATTACATACCAGCTAATCTTGAGTCCTGTGTTAAGTTTCCAGTTTCCATAAGTGATCAATGTTTTAGCAGCTTTGAATAAACTCAAGATGTGCTTGTGGATGGATTTAGAAGATCAGCTAAATGAATGGAGGATGTGGGTCCGTCAACCATTGGATTGCTAGCTGTGATTGTGATAACTTAATAAAACCTCCATTTTTATTTATTTTATTTATGCTTTCGACTTGTATCCCGCTCAAACCCCGAGGGGTCTCTGAGCGGGTTACACAATTTCATTTATCCCTATCTATGGCCACATAGGGGTGGGGACTGCCCTACCAGCACCCACTGGTGGGACTCGCTGTTCTTCGGCTCGGCTCTTTTCTTCTTCCGGTGGTCTTCGGAGTCGGCTGTTTCCAGCGGGCCCATGTTCAGGATGAGTATACCTCTGCCTCTGAATAATGGTCACAGAGGAAGAAGATGGACTAAATGGGCCCTCTGTCTGATCTCGCAGGGCTCCACTCACAGCTGGGACCCAATTACTGGGTTTTAAACCCTTATGGCACAATCTGAAGGGGATGTACAGTCTGCATCAAATCGTGTTAACTGTCTCTTGAGTCAGTTTGGTGTAGGGGTTAAGAGCGCGGACTCTATTCTGGGAGAACTGGGTTTGATTCCCCACTCCGCCACATGCAGCTTCTGGTGTGACATTGGGTCAGTCACAAGTTCTCTCAGAGCTGTTCTCTCACGAGCAGTCCTCGAAAGAGCTCTCTCAGCCCCACCTACCTCACAGGGTGTCTGTTGTGGGGAGGGGGAAGGGAAAGGAGGTTGTAAGCCGCTCTGAGACTCTGAGTGAAGGGCGGGGTATAAATCCAATTTCTTCTTTTGTGAAGGAACATAAAAGAAGGAAGTCTCTTCATACCCTGATTCCATGCTAACAAAAACTCTTCCTTGGCTTACCATCCTTAATACTCCAGGGAAAACCAGTGGATTGGAAGGGCTGAATTTTAAATAATTGTTTGCATGCCAAATCTCAGGTGGAAATTACTTCATGTTTCCACTAGAAGCTTCTTAAAAAAACACACTCAAAATGTATCAAAGTACTTTGGGCAATAGTTACAAAACAATATATTGCATATAATTGTTTTTGATCATAAATAATACTGTAGTATTTATGAGCTGTTTCAATTAAAATATTGAAGTCCAAGAGTGACATCTGTTGGGCAAATCTGGAACTGGCATACAGACACGTTCTAGTATGGGGCAGAGGGAGATTTCACCACAATTCTTGATGGAACGCCATTCAACGTGAAGAGGTTCTATGATGCTCCATTTCAGAGACCTTCTTAGCTGGTGAGACAAAGCTATTATGAGTGTCACAGTCACTCCATGCTGCATTGTTCAAAGAAATAAAGAAACCAGAGAACAAGAAGAGATTGGATTTATACCCTGCTTTCACTTGGAGTCTCAAGAGTGGATAACAAGCTCCTTTCCCTTCCCCTCCCCACAACAGATACCCTGAGAGGTAGGTGGGGCTGAGAGAGCTCTTTCAAGAACTGCTCTTTCAAGGACAGCTCTGACAGAACTATGGCTTCCCCAAGGTCATACAGCAGCTGCAAGTGGAGAAGTGGGGAATCAAACCCAGTTCTCCCAGATTAGAGTCCGTGCACTTAACCACGATACCAAACTGGTGAAGGGGAAGGAAGGAAGGAAGAAAAGGAGTAAGGTAGTCCAGCAGCAGCACTGTAGATCTCCTGATCATTTTTATGGCCTGGCTTCTCCAGAAGACCAGCTTGACACATCCCTGCACGGCAAACACACGGTAAGCAGGCTGGCTCCTGAACTCCCCTCCACCAGCATCCTCCAGGTTCTTCCACTGCCTTCAGTTGGCCAACATCCACCAGCATCTTTCTGCCAGTATCCACAGGCATCAACTGTGAATGGCCACACTGGCTCCCATCCATCCATCATGACTCATGCATCATCCATACATCCCAGTGCCCCATGCGGTCAGCTGAAAGTTACTCAGCAATGGAACACCCCCATTCCCACCTCCATTCACATCCCCACTTGCACCTCCACACATCCAGAGGTCGATTCGGGGGGGGATCGCGGGGGATCGCACATGACGAAGCCCCGCCCCCTGCTTCCGGCCGCCCCGCTTTCGGCCCTCATTCAGCCAGAAGTGGTACTCCACCAGGCTTCAAGTCATGAGTTACCCCTGCTTACACTGCAAGTCCACCTGCTTTCGCAGAACTTGCCTTCCTGATCCTCTTCCATCCACAGGATCACCCTCCTCTTCTCTGCATCCACTCTCCTCCTCTGCCGTCCACCTTGATCCATGTGCTTGCCTATGTCTTGTGGAGAAACAGAGGGAGATTCAGGGCTTAAAGGCCTGTCTGAGAACTTGGGGGCAGTTCCACTTCAGCCAGCAGGACTCTCCTTCCAAGCTCCCTTACCTGCTCTTTGGAAGAAAGAGCACACAACAAGCCATGTAGGCAGCACATCAAACTATATTAATTACAGATCAATTGGTTACTGTGGAATTCCACCTTTCCTCCATGAAGCTCGGGATGAATAACTTGGGTCTCTTGTCCTGAATACAGTCAGCGTTACAGCACAATGGGGTTGTAAGCTCATGTCTCCTACATCCTGTTCAGACCACCAGTCTACCATTCCTCACGGCCTCTTTCAGACTGGACAGTCGATCCACAAGGACGGTTTATGGATTCCTCCTCCCCTCCCCCTTCCCATGGCTTGCCTGAGTGCCCCTGAGCTTGCCATCCTCTGAACTGAGCAGTGTCCCCGAAGTAACAAGGCCTCCTTTAGTGAGCGGGGACTGTGACGCCACAAGGCCCAGAGGTCACTGGTGCAAAGGGTAATGGAAATTAGTCCTCCTCCCCATCATCCCTCTGGCCTCATCACAGCAAGGAGATATGGGGCTACTTTCACCCCTTGTGAAGGGAGAGGGGGCCGAGGGAGCGCCAGTGGTTAGCTGCTCTTGTGAATTTGGAGTCATAGTCCTGTGAAGAGGTTGTGGCCTTGGCCTCCACAGGCACCCCTCCCCCAGATGCAAACCATTTATATTAGCAAGCATATTAACTCAATAGGATTTCTCCATTTAACTGGCATG
>NW_015169302.1:0-2444 GCF_001447785.1 Gekko japonicus
GGCGCAACACCCGACTTGGCAACCCTAATATACACACACACAGTGCTTTTCACTTGTCTTTATGTCAAGCAGTTGTTACAGACAGCCATGTGACGTAGGGATACATGAAATACTGCAGAGATCAGTAGGGTTGCAGAGACACGTTTGATCTCTTTAAGAAATTATATTCTTCTCTTCCCACAGTGAGCGTGGGCTTAAGGACTGAACTGTGAACAGGCACCCCAGTGGGTAATTTAGCTCCACCCCCCCCCCCAATATTGTGTTAGGGAAGGGCTGCTAACTCCCCCCACCACTTTCCCCAATTAAGAATACCCTCCTCAGGTGCTTTGAGCATGACCCCGAACCTACTGCCCCCTCTCCTGATGATTTCTGCAGCTAAATTACACCTCAGGGTATTATGGAGTTTGGGGCTTACATCAGAGTTTTATCCTTTCAAAATTCTCTTTTAATTTTAACCAAATTTCGGTCTCCATCCTCTGTACTACTCTTGTTCTTTATCTTATTCCGGGGGGGGGGGTTCCCCAATCTTTTGTGCTTGTGGGCATTTTTGGAATTTTGAGGGAGGGTGCTGGGAGCCACTACAAAATGGCCACCACAGGAGGTGGAGCCAAGCACAAAATGGCTGCCATAGAAGGTGGAGCCAGGTATCATTTCTTCTCTTAACTCCTCTGTCCCAGCATATTTTTAAGATCACCCTTCTTCTCCCCTGCACTTGGACTTCCTCTGGGTGTGTTTAAAGCCCCGCCTCCTATAGCAGCCATTTTGTGGTGGCCCCCTGTGACCCCAAGGAGTAACTATATCATCTGACGCACCAGAGGACTGAGTACTAGCTAGCTAAAACTAGTATAAAGTGAACTTAGAAGGAAGTTCAGATGTGAGCAAACTAGCCCGTAGTCATCGTTGATTCATATTCCTGGTTGGCTGGATGAACTCTGAAAATACCTGACGTAGAACCCATCTCCGGGTAACTCTTTGATCCTGTTGAATTCTTGTATTCTGTACTGGGCTTTTATTCTGACGCTTTCTCCTGGCTTCAGCATTTCAAGGTAAGCTTCCTCAGCAGTTTTGTTCCGCATGTCGACAGAGCCGTACTGTTTAGAAATGGGACATGAGAGAGAAGCAACCGGATAAGTGGTAGAGTCAAGAGTAGAGCAACGTAATGTTTGTTTAAGGGGCTCTGAAACCGAAAGGGGAAAAGGGCATAAAGACAGAACGCAGCAAAGACCACATTTAATAGGGAACCACAGATGGGCTTCGTAAGGGACACACAGCCATGCCCAAGAATCTGAATATACTTGCTTTATCATACATTCAAGTGTGTTTTGGGCCCACAAATTCCAAAGTGAATTGGGCCCACCCCCTACCTTCGATTCACACCTACTGCTTACCTCAAGAATCATATCTCCTATCTCTAACCCATCAGGGCCCCTGGCCGGGCTGTCTTCTTCTACATCAGACACAAATATTCCATAGAGGTTCCCACCACAGATCTGGATTCCAAGTTCTGCTTGGGACTTCTTGACGACAACCGTCCTAGGCTCTGGGGTCTTCTTGCTCGTGTCCATGGAATTCCTGTCAAGAACGAGAAACACGCAAGACCCAAGGTGTAGGGCCCTAAACGAGAGCCCCATCTCCTCAGCACCAGGTAGGCCCGGGGAAGGCACTTCCGGGTGACGTCCGTGCCTGGCCGGACTTGTTTCATTTCCGCAGGGCAGGCAAAGCCGTATTGCTCAGGTTGGCCTTTTGAGGGTAACCCCATGTTCGGGCTGTTTTATTAGTGGTTTCGTGACAGCCATGTTATTTAATATTAACATTTTATAGTCGTTATTGCCATGTTATTTAATATTAACATTTTATATTCGTTATTTGTTTTTACCCTTATTGCTTTTAATGTTGTCAATTGCCACGAGACCCTTCGGGGGAGCGGTGACCTAAAAAAACCCCTAAAAAAATAAATAATGGACATTCCTTGGCCAACTCTTGGCTGGGGGAGGGGGCGGTCAGAGGAAGTCTGAGGTGTGTGACTGGTGAATCCTTTCCTGAACAACTGTCATGGAATGATAAGGTCATAGAGCTGGAAGGGACCTCCAGGGTCATCTAGTCCAAACCCCCTGCACAATGCAGGAAATTCACAAATACCCCACCCCTCACCCCCAGAGACCCCTGCTCCATGCCCAGAATGTGACAAAAAAACTCCAGGATCTAACCGTCCTGGAGAAAATTGCTTCCTAACCCCAAAGTGGTGATTAGCATTTCCCAGGGCATGTAAGAAAGGGCCGCGAGAACTAAGCCCTGAGGCAACCCTTCCTGCCCTCCCTTCTCATGACCTGCCCAAGTTCACAGAACCAGCATTGCTGTCAGGTGGCCGTCTAGCTTCTGTTGGAAAACCTCCAGAGAAGGAGAGCCCACCACCTCCCGAGGAAGCCCGTTCCTCTGAGGAACCG
>NW_015169302.1:2659-21057 GCF_001447785.1 Gekko japonicus
GAACCATCTCTTTTCCCCACAAAGGTCCCCTCTTCCTGGGCTCTGGATTCAAATTCTAAAGACAGTGGCCAAGATTACCCAGAGCTACCACAGGGCCCGAGGACAAAGATTCTCTCTCGGCTCCACCTTATACCATCCAGAGCCAACCTGTGATGTTGTCACTAGGTAAATATTTTGTGTGTGGGTTTTTTTTAGGTTTTGATGTGGAATTCTATATTATGTCGCTGCAGTTTAAAATGCCGGCCTGTAGGGTAATAAAGGGGGAAGGGACGCTGGATGGGTGATCGAAGAGTGTTATGATCGGATGGTAGCTGTACCCAAAGGGGTATAGTTGACTGTGTTGCAGAGAGAGAGGGAGAGACGGTTAGGGGAGTATGTGAGGAAAGAGGGGGGAGTGGGTGAAAAATGACATCACGCGAGAGAAATCTGCGTTCTGTGTGAAAGTTATGAACCAAAGTGGCAAGTGAGGAAATTAAGCCTATGGGGAAATTATTCGCCTAAGTGAGAAAATAACCCTTTGTGACTAGGCCTATTTAAGAAACTTCAGAGAACGTCTCTGAAACTATTACGGCTACTTGAAACCGTTAAGCTTATTAGCTTTACAGAAACCGTGACACTGCTATACTTATCAATAAACTCTATTCATGTTAAAAAAACCACACAACTGTTCATTTTAGAGTACAGGATCCCCGTTTACCTCAGAGCCACCCGCACGTCGTGACCGTTCTGTCAAAATACCATATGCACCTAACCCACCCTGTTCTTTGTGTCCAACTAAGAGCTCTAAGGCGAAAGCCTTTGGTGGCAGTGAAAATATGGAAGGCCAGGAGGCAGCGTAATGCATGTCAACTCAGGGCACTACAGAGGGGTGCATTTACAAAGGTTACACACATAAAGGGGTCTCACAGAAAAGAGTAAAAACATTACATAACCATTACGTGAAACAGAAATCATAGGACTTGACTCGTATAAATAATAAATAAACCATGGCAAAGCATGAAGTCTTAAGTGAGCCCATGAGAACCATGGGTTCTCACACACACACATCCCCATAGACTGTCAGCAAGCGGCCATCTTGGGCTTGGTTGCCATGGAGATGTGAGGGGGGGGGCGAACAAGAATGTATACTTCCGTTTCTGGCCTCTGGGTTGTTATCTGATGTGCCATGTAACCATAAGACCTGTACTGTCTCTGGTATTCTCTTTCTCCTGGGAATTTTGGGCCGTTGGTTTGGCGGGATTATAGCTTAAGTGTTATTATTCTTTCATTTTCTGCTTTTCTTTCTCTTGTAGACACCAGATAATCAAACGTACTCAGTTAATCTGTTATACAGTTCACATGAATATGAGTTGCAAAACTTTTTAAAATGTTGATATAAGGTTCAAAAATTGTTTAGTGATAATCACAAATTTCATAAAGAAAGGAAAACATGAAAAAAGAAAAAAAATGTGGAAATCTTGTTCGAAAGTTTGTATGATTGTTTCATGTAGTTATTTCAAAATGTTCCATCTTCTCATGTGTATTTCTAATAAAACAAAAATTATTTTTTTTTTAAAAAGTGTGATTGGCCAAGAGCCACTAATGCTGCATTTGAGTGCAGTATAATAGCTTGCTTTGCACGCTTGACCCCCAGTTCTAACAAAGAACGTTATGAGTCTGGATCCTATCACTGGATCCTATCACTGCTGTCCAATTTAATTCTTCTGAATGACCGCTATTGGGAACTGATTCCTCCAGGAGCTCCAACACAGACCTGGAAAGGGTCTAAATCAGGGGCGTCATCCTGCCTGCCAGTACTTTCCTTGATGGCTGCCAAGCTTTCCCCTCGAATTTTGTCTCCCATGGTCCCTGCCTCTTGGCTACCCTGAACCTGGACAAGTGGTGTATCCCACAACTCCGAAGGCCATCTGAAGCTAAACTGAACTGTGAACAGGCACCCCAGTGGGTAATTTAGCTCCACCCCCCCCCAATATGGTGCTAGAGAAAGGGCTGTTAACTCCCCCCACCACTTTCCCCAATTAAGAATACCCTGCTCAGGTGCTTTGAGCCCCAATTTTTTTTGGGGGGGTGTATAGAAAAATTGCTTTCTGCTTTCTATATCCACGTGCCTTCTCCTGTGATTACATTATGATAACATGCTGTGTCTTATTTCCTGTTGCAAGCCAAATGGTGAGGCCACATGGCCTCAATAGCCATGCCATAAACCCACATTCTTTCACACCTTCATGCCAAAAGCCAGACCTCATGGCTCCACACTCTGGCCCACTTGCAACCAGTCACGTACACAAAAAAGTAGCTGGAGTTTGGGTCAGCTGACTGTGGTAGCCCCAGCATCAAGCAGACCAAGCTCTCCCTTTCAACCCAGAAGAGGACACGGCAAACATCTGTTTCTCACCTGTATCACTATGGTCAAAATAAACCACGGTGAAGCATGACGTCGTAACTGAGCCTGTGAGAACCTTGGGTTCACACACACACACAGACTCGGAAAGGGGCCAAATTAAGGTTCTCCAACGCGGCACCCATGGGCACCACCATGCCCGCCAGTATTTTTCTTGACGCCTGTCAAGCTTTTCAGTAACCAGGCAGGGCCATTGTAAGGCAGGGCTTGCTCTCGTCTGCCCTCATTCAAATGAAAGGATTTTCCACTGGAGGATGAGGGCTGGCAGGCATATCACAGAATCATAGCGTTGGTAGGGGCCATACAGACCCTCTCGTCCAACCCCCTGCCCAATGCAGGACCAGCCTAAAGCATCCCTGACAAATATCCGTCCAGCCTCTTCTTAAAAGCTGCCCGTGAAGGGGAGCTCATCCACCTCCCCAGACAGCTGATTCCACCTCTGAACCACTCTGACCGTGAAAAGGTTTCCCCTGATATCCAGCCAATCTGGGCTTTCCTTAGTCCCTGTGCGGTTCCATTCCCCCTACAGGATTTCCTTCTTCCCAGAAGGTATGAAGAGGGAGGTATTTCATTTGGCTCCGCCTCCGGCTGCAGCCATTTATGGGGTGGGCCTCACCACCCCCTCCTCAAAATCCCAAAGGTGCCCCACGGGCTCAAAAAGTTTGGGGGACCTCTGGTCTAAATGTATCTCACCTTGAACGGGAGTGATTTCCAAGCTGGAACATGTGTGGATTGTACTGTGCCAGAATCATTACGGTGTCGCACTGCTGTCCAATGATCAGCCGGGCTTGCTGTTCCGTGGCGTTCCGCAGATTTATCCCGTTGAACTGGGGGGGAGGTGAGAGGCAGAGACAGGTACTCAGCAGCACGTTTTCACTGATGGAATCAGTACAGATTTCCCCATTTAATCCTTCTTGAAACGTGACACACCACACTTCCAGTGAACCGGGCAATAAAGGTGGATAGCACCTGCGGCTACTGATTTTGTATTATTTAATTTTCCACTTGAAGGAGAGAGAAAGAAGATCAATGCCATCATCAAATTTGATGGGTTCGACTTGACTACTGGGTAAGTGGAGAACTTACTGTCCTCCTGAAGAAGAAGGAGGAGGAGGAGGAGGAAGACGAAGAAGATGATAAAGAAGAAGAAGAGGAGGAGGAGGGGATTTATACTCTGCCCTTCGGAGTCTCAGAGCGGCTGACAAACTCCTTTCCCTTCCCCTCCCCACAAGAGACACCCTGTGAGGTGGGTGGGGCTGAGAGAACTCTTTTGAGGACTGCTCTTTCAAGAACAGCTGTGACAGAACTATAGATTGGCCAAGGTCGTCCAGCAGCTGCAAGAGGAGGAGTGGGGAATCAGAGGAGAACAATGATTTCTGAACAGTATGTTGTCGGAGGCTTTCACGGCCGGAGTTCATTAGTTGCTGTAGATTTTCCAGGTTGTGCGGCCGTGATCTTGGCATTGTAGAACCTGACGTTTCGCCAGTAGCTGTGACTGGCATCCTCAGAGGTATAACACAGAAAGATGGAGTACTCTCTGTGTCAAGGTGAACAGCTTTTCTGAACAGCTTTAAAAGACAGTGAAACATATTTCACCGGTTCAGAAATTTGACGCATGAAAAAAACAAACCCAACCTCTGTCTCACGCAGTGGCCAAAAATACCAGGTGCCATCAGGAGGTCCACCAGTGGGGCCAGGACACTAGGAGCCCTCCCACTGTTGCCCCCCCCCAAGCACCAAGACTACAGAGCATCACTTGCCCCAGACCGAGAGTTCCTACCTACACTTTGTAGCTAATAGCCACTGATGGATCTCTGCTCCATATGTTTGAAGCCATCCATGCTTGTAGCTGCCACCACTTCCTGTGGCAGTGAATTCCATGTGCTAATCACTCTTTGGGTGAAGTAGTACTTCCTTTTATCTGTTCTAACCTGACTGCTCAGCGATGTCATGGAGTGCCCACAGGTTCTTGTCTTGTGAGAAAGGGAGAGAAGTACTTCTTCCTCTACCTGCTCTATCCCAGGCATCATCTTGTAAACCTCGATCATGTCACCCCTCAGTCGTTGTTTCTCCAAGCTAAAAAACCCCAAGCGCTTTAACCTTTCTTCTTAAGAAACATGCAGGCATTTCTGGGTTTTGTAAAGCATAAAGTCAGCCTGATCCCCCAGGCAAGGGATAGCTAGGAGGCTGGCTGATCAGGCCCAAAGTTCGTCTATTCATTACAATAGAGAAGGAAACACCAGAAATCCACCCTGGAGAACAAGCAGCGCAAAAAGTTGAGATAAGGCCCAAGAAGGGTCTGTTGTGTTCTACCTTCCAAAAATACCCTCAATGCACAGCAAGCATGGAGACACGCATGTGCTCAGCATGCTCAAGGTGATGTATTGGAACAGAGAACCTTTATTTGGCATACCATAGATAAATCAAACAGGGGAGAGTTTAAGGGTAGGTGCAAAGAACAACATCAATCAAAATTCCCAATATTTCAAAAACACAAAACAGTCCTAATATGGTTTACAAGATTTACAGAGTATTACTCTTGACTTCCATACATAGGTCAAAAATTCTGCGACAGATAGTGTTGTTGCTGGACTCTTGTCTGCTAGGAAAAAAGATAAGTCCCTATCCAGAAAGTCTCTCTGCATAGGGAAGAGAGGACGAATCAGGATATTGCGCATAGCGGAATATTTAGGACAGCGAAAAAGAATGTGGGTAACAGAATCGGGTTCCCCAAGATTACAGTTGCAGAGTCTATCCTTATACGGGACACCCCTGTATCTACCTGAGACCACTACTGAAGGGAAAAGGTTGAACCTTGCAAGCATAAAAACCCTCCTAAAAACTGGGATTGTCAGATTAGCAATATAAGGTACCATGGATGTATGTAGGGGAAGGAGGGGTAATGAATAGGGAGAGCAGACCCCAAGACTACCGGCATTAATGATCTGCGCCTCTATATCCCACATTCTCCTCTTGACCACCTGCAAGATTGCGACCTCACCACAGTTATAGAGGGATTCCAGGTCAATACCTAGGGTACCCACCTTTTTTACTATGGCCTGTGACCACTCTGATATATAGGGGTCAGTTAAAAGTTGGGCCATTAGGCTAGCAGGGGGAGATCGAAAGTAAAGCCGAAGCCAATATTTGATCGTAATGATCCAAGCCCGAGATTCTACCAAGTGAAGACCCAGCTCCTTGTAAAGAGCAAAGAGTGACACTGAGTTGGAAACACCAAGAATCCTACGCAAAAAGCTGGAGTAAATGCTCTCAACTCTCTTATTGAAAGACTGGATCCAAACAGGGATCCCGTATAGCAGACGAGATATAACAATTGCTTGGAACATCTTAAGCGCCCAGCTCAGTCAGTAAAGGGAAAGAAAAATTGAGGAAAAATCTTGCCTCTGAGGGAGGGGAGTGGACAGGGCTGTTATAGGTAGCCAGCATAGTCTAATGATCAGAGTGTCTTAACTAGCACCTGGGAGATCCAGGTTTGAATTTTCGCCCTGCCATGGAAGCTGGCTGGGTGGTCCTGAGCCAGTCATCCTCTCTCAATTTAAACTCCTTCACAGGGTTATTGATACACGGATGAGGGAAAGGATGTTGTAAGCCACTTTGGATACCTATGGGGGGAGTGGGGTATACACAGGGCTTTTTTTGTAGAAAAAGCCCAGCAGGAACTCATTAGAATAATAGTCCACACCCAACAGCAGGAGCTCATTAGCATATTAGGTCACACCCCCATGTCTTCCTTTGGTTTGCCCGGGAGCCCCGCGGCAAGCCGGCCCTCAGACAGGCTGGGGAAGAAACAAAAATTATTTTTTTTTTAAAAAGTGTGATTGGCCAAGAGCCACTAATGCTGCATTTGAGTGCAGTATAATAGCTTGCTTTGCACGCTTGACCCCCAGTTCTAACAAAGAACGTTATGAGTCTGGATCCTATCACTGGATCCTATCACTGCTGTCCAATTTAATTCTTCTGAATGACCGCTATTGGGAACTGATTCCTCCAGGAGCTCCAACACAGACCTGGAAAGGGTCTAAATCAGGGGCGTCATCCTGCCTGCCAGTACTTTCCTTGATGGCTGCCAAGCTTTCCCCTCGAATTTTGTCTCCCATGGTCCCTGCCTCTTGGCTACCCTGAACCTGGACAAGTGGTGTATCCCACAACTCCGAAGGCCATCTGAAGCTAGAGAATACTTGGACAAGCGCTAGTTTAAAGAAAGCAGTCTTGGACAACAATGGGAGCCAGCCTACCTGATTGAATTGCAGGGACTGGTCGTGGGAGTGGTCTGTTTGGATGGGGGCGTCATGGTCCCTTCGTCCTGTTCACTCACAGTATCGATTACCGAATGGCTGTCGGGAGTGGCAGCTCCACTGCCTTGCGGAGTGGAATGGCTACTCACAGGTTCCAGGCGGGAGCTCAAATTAAAGGGAAAATTGAAAACACGTGATATTAAAACACAGAGTCTGGTAATGTTCGAAAACACTTCAGCCATCTTATGAGTTATGGGAGAGTTCGAGGATAAACTGGGGCCAGAGTTTTACGTCAAGCCATCTACTACCAGGCTCCCAACCCGGCCCAAATGGAGGCCAATCCAAGATGCAGCAGGGTCCCTACTGTGGTAGCCCCAGCATCAAGCAGACCAAGCTCTCCCTTTCAACCCAGAAGAGGACACGGCAAACATCTGTTTCTCACCTGTATCACTATGGTCAAAATAAACCACGGTGAAGCATGACGTCGTAACTGAGCCTGTGAGAACCTTGGGTTCACACACACACACACACAGACTCGGAAAGGGGCCAAATTAAGGTTCTCCAACGCGGCACCCATGGGCACCACCATGCCCGCCAGTATTTTTCTTGACGCCTGTCAAGCTTTTCAGTAACTAGGCAGGGCCATTGTAAGGCAGGGCTTGCTCTCGTCTGCCCTCATTCAAATGAAATGATTTTCCACTGGAGGATGAGGGCTGGCAGGCATATCACAGAATCATAGCGTTGGTAGGGGCCATACAGACCCTCTCGTCCAACCCCCTGCCCAATGCAGGACCAGCCTAAAGCATCCCTGACAAATATCCGTCCAGCCTCTTCTTGAAAGCTGCCCGTGAAGGGGAGCTCATCCACCTCCCCAGACAGCTGATTCCACCTCTGAACCACTCTGACCGTGAAAAGGTTTCCCCTGATATCCAGCCAATCTGGGCTTTCCTTAGTCCCTGTGCGGTTCCATTCCCCCTACAGGATTTCCTTCTTCCCAGAAGGTATGAAGAGGGAGGTATTTCATTTGGCTCCGCCTCCGGCTGCAGCCATTTATGGGGTGGGCCTCACCACCCCCTCCTCAAAATCCCAAAGGTGCCCCACGGGCTCAAAAAGTTTGGGGGACCTCTGGTCTAAATGTATCTCACCTTGAACGGGAGTGATTTCCAAGCTGGAACATGTGTGGATTGTACTGTGCCAGAATCATTACGGTGTCGCACTGCTGTCCAATGATCAGCCGGGCTTGCTGTTCCGTGGCGTTCCGCAGATTTATCCCGTTGAACTGGGGGGGAGGTGAGAGGCAGAGACAGGTACTCAGCAGCACGTTTTCACTGATGGAATCAGTACAGATTTCCCCATTTAATCCTTCTTGAAACGTGACACACCACACTTCCAGTGAACTGGGCAATAAAGGTGGATAGCACCTGCGGCTACTGATTTTGTATTATTTAATTTTCCACTTGAAGGAGAGGGAAAGAAGATCAATGCCATCATCAAATTTGACGGGTTTGACTTGACTACTGGGTAAGTGGAGAACTTACTGTCCTCCTGAAGAAGAAGGAGGAGGAGGAGGAGGAAGAAGATGAAGAAGAAGAAGAGGAGGAGGAGGAGGATTTATACTCTGCCCTTCGGAGTCTCAGAGCGGCTGACAAACTCCTTTCCCTTCCCCTCCCCACAAGAGACACCCTGTGAGGTGGGTGGGGCTGAGAGAACTCTTTTGAGGACTGCTCTTTCAAGAACAGCTGTGACAGAACTATAGATTGGCCAAGGTCGTCCAGCAGCTGCAAGAGGAGGAGTGGGGAATCAGAGGAGAACAATGATTTCTGAACAGTATGTTGTCGGAGGCTTTCACGGCCGGAGTTCATTAGTTGCTGTAGATTTTCCAGGTTGTGCGGCCGTGGTCTTGGCATTGTAGAACCTGACGTTTCGCCAGTAGCTGTGACTGGCATCCTCAGAGGTATAACACAGAAAGATGGAGTACTCTCTGTGTCAAGGTGAACAGCTTTTCTGAACAGCTTTAAAAGACAGTGAAACATATTTCACCGGTTCAGAAATTTGACGCATGAAAAAAAACAGAACAACCTCTGTCTCACGCAGTGGCTAAAAATACCAGGTGCCATCAGGAGGTCCACCAGTGGGGCCAGGACACTAGGAGCCCTCCCACTGTTGCCCCCCCCCAAGCACCAAGACTACAGAGCATCACTTGCCCCAGACCGAGAGTTCCTACCTACACTTTGTAGCTAATAGCCACCTACGGACCTCTGCTCCATATGTTCATCCCGTTCCCTCTTGAAGCCGTCCGTGCTTGTAGTCGCCATCACCTCCTGTGGCAGTGAATTCCATGTGCTAATCACTCTTTGGGTGAAGAAGTACTTCCTTTTATCTGTTCTAACCCGACTGCTCAGCGATTTCATGGAGTGCCCACAGATTCTTGTCTTGTGAGAAAGGGAAAGAAGTACTTCTTCCTCTACCTGCTCTATCCCAGGCATCATCTTGTAAACCTCGATCATGTCACCCCTCAGTCGTTGTTTCTCCAAGCTAAAAAACCCCAAGCGCTTTAACCTTTCTTCTTAAGAAACATGCAGGCATTTCTGGGTTTTGTAAAGCATAAAGTCAGCCTGATCCCCCAGGCAAGGGATAGCTAGGAGGCTGGCTGATCAGGCCCAAAGTTCGTCTATTCATTACAATAGAGAAGGAAACACCAGAAATCCACCCTGGAGAACAAGCAGCGCAAAAAGTTGAGATAAGGCCCAAGAAGGGTCTGTTGTGTTCTACCTTCCAAAAATACCCTCAACGCGCAGCAAGCATGGAGACACGCATGTGCTCAGCATCCTCAAGGTGATGTAATGTAGGTGTGGGGCAGGCCCGTAGCGATGGTGGGGCTTTTCAGGACTCTGCCCCCTTTCTTAAAGCCACGGCCCCACAAAATTTCTTCACATGAAAGGTTTTTAAAACATTTTCTACAGTATTTTAAAGGCACGTGCTCCCACGCCACGCCACGCCACAGCAGGCCGTGGCAAAAACAGAAAGACCCGGGAAGAAACTTTTAAACTGCTCCGGAGCTCCAGCAGGCTTTCCTCCGGGCTCGAGGGCTCCCTCCAGTCGGTGGTCGCCAAGACAAAGTTTTACGCCAAGACTCAGTGCCACCGGCCAACCCAGCTTGCTACCCAAAAGGAACCCGCCGGTGGGGGAGGCCTGTGGAGGAGGAGGAGGAGGAGGAGGAGCCGGTCTTGCTTACTGAGCGAGGCTCCCTTTGGGAGGAGCTGTGTGGAGCGGTGGCCCCACATGACTATCCCTTCTTCCGGACCAAGTTTGCTCCCCAAATGAAGTGGTACCCCCTTCCCCCCTCTGTGAGGCCCCCGCCATACCCCTTTGCCAGGTGTTATTATAGACCCTAATTGTCGATCCTTTCCTGGAAGCTACAATGGTCTTCATCACCCCTTCTGAATAACCTATTTCTGCTAGGTGCTTGCGCTCAATCTACAGGCTGGGAGGTTTAGAAGTCCCGGCCGCAGTTGTTGTATTGTTCACTGCAGAAGAAGATCCTCCCACAGTGGAAGCCACCAAGGGCCTGAAACCATGATCTTCTTGGCCGGAACGGTGCCACCACGACGACTTCCGCCCTTTGATCTATTATTTTCGGCACAACCCTCTGAATCAAGTGAATGGGAGGGAAGGTGTACAATAGCTATCATGGCCATTCGCAACTCAAGGCATCTGCCCCGATGGCGCGAAGGTCATTTCGACAGGTGCAGGTTCAGGAGGTCCAGGATGCTCCTCTACACGTCCTCCAAGTTCCGCCCCTCCCCCATTGCTTTGAAGTTTTATAAACATTTAGATTGAGCGAAGACAGTCTGGAAATGTATCCATTCACAAACTGGCACGAACCTCCACAAACAGCTTGAAAGTTCGCGCTGGCTGATCTGCCATAAACTTGAATTCACAAACCACAAACCATCCATCGTGCCCATCCCTAGTTACCACAAATCACATTTTCACGTTATGCCTAAAAACCAAACCAGTAAGTGTCCAATCCCAGTTTAGAGATAACAACAGTCAAGTGGTAGTAATCTTCTTAAGTAAGTTGTTCTTACCTCCAGCAACTGATCTCCGTATTCGAGGCCGGCCTGATGGGCGATGCTCCCGCCAGTTACTTTCGACACAAAGATGCCCCCGTTTTCACCACAGACGATCGAGATCCCAAGAGGCTCAGAGCCCTTCTGCACTTTGACGTGGCGTGGTTCTTCCATGTACGGCCTTTGGGAACAAAGAATAAGAAAACCACACATTTGAAACACTGACCAAAGCAAAATGAGAGAGAGAGAAAACAAACCCAAATCACATGAATTATGTGCATTACTACCCACCCATCCTCACCAGCAGAACTAAAGACAATCTTAAACAGTTACTAAAACGCTCTGGGTAACATTCCTTTCATATGACCATGCAACAAGTGGTGGCCAACTCAAGAGCAAATCAAACAACATTCTAGATGTGCTTGGAGAAGACGACAAACAGGGAATGGGACCACGGCAGTGAAAAGGGTGGGCAAGAAAACACAACTCTCATCCATATTATATATAGGTTAGCAAATATATATAATATGCAGTTTAGAAAACCGTTCTGGAGGAAAGCCTGATGCTGAGATTTACAAAACGTCTGGGAGACTTAAGTAGCCAACGAGCATAAATATATGACTGCGAATCAAAACGTTGGGGAAAGGAAGCGGGGGGGGGGGGGGGGGATTATCCAGACATGTAAAATAGCACAAGGAAAGTGCGCAAAGGACTTGCTTGAGAAGGATAACCTTTATAATCAAGCCAACCTCAAACTCCTTAGGGAACAGAACCTTGGCCTAGGAACCACAGGGATTCTCAGAAAAGACCTATGACGGAACAAGTATCTGAAAGATGCAGAGGGGATGTAGAAAAGAAAAAAAAGAAACATACTTAGAGAGAGAGAGAGAAGCAAACACAGAGGCTACATAGCTACAGGGAGTCCAGACATCTTGCCCCCAAATGCTCAAGGGCTCCACAGAAGTTTACAATACCGACATACCTGCGGGACCGCCTTTCCCCATATATACCCCAGCAAGCACTACGGTCAGGAACACAACATCGACTGACCGTTCCTGGCCCTAAGGACGCCAGGCTTGCGGCCACCAGGGCCAGGGCCTTTTCAGTGGCGGCTCCACACTGGTGGAATGAGCTCCCGGAAGAGATCAAGGCCCCGCGGGACCTTTTGCAGTTCCACAGGGCCTGTAAGACGAAGCTCTTCCACCAGGCTTTCAATTAGGAGCCGCCACTCCTCTACCATCAACAACATCCGTCGTCTGGATTGACTCTGGTCCTGGGGAGGGTTTGCGTTATATCATCGCACCAAGCTGAAGATCACCGATGCCGATGATAATTGTGAGTATGCCATCTGAATCATTTAGAGATTGCCATCAAAAGTGTACCATCACTAGCACTTTAATTGTTAATTGTTGGATTGTTTTTAATGCTTAATGCTGTTTAAATTTTGTACATGGTTCTTATGGTACAGGGTACCAATGCTGTAAGCCACCCTGAGCCCGCTTGCGGGGAGGGTGGGGTATAAATCAAAACAATAAATAAATAAATACTTAACCCTTGTTGGTGTGTTACTGCTTGAGAGGCAACTCCTACTGAGTACAAAGCATAATCCATTCGCCTATATGTGGTGCTAAAGAAACACCGGTTCTGTTAAGACAGGTCCCCCAATGTGGTGTCTGCTGACACATTCCCCAGTGCCCATCAAGTGTTTTTAGAATACGAGCAGGGCCATGTGGGTCTTTTGCCCTGCAGGGCTTCTGATTGGCCACTGGAGATCTGACTGACTGTGCAGATTTCTTTGACTGCAGCCGCCACCACAGGACAAGGATGTTCACTGTGTGACTGAAGATAAGCAGCGGCAGCCATTTTGTTCCCTCCCCCATGTCAGAATTCCAAAGGTGCCCACAGGCTCAAAAAGGTCGGGGACTCCCTGTGTTAAGACATCATACACAAGCATAATTTAATTAATGTGATTGTGTAAATGCGGGCTACCCCGCCAGCTATGGTCTACCAGACCAAGATCAGAAGAAGAAGAGAAGGAGGAGGAGGAGATTGGATTTATACCCCGCCCTTCACTACCCAAACGTGTCTCAGAGCGGCTTACAGACTCCTTTCCCTTCCCCTCCCCACAACAGACACCCTGTGAGGTAGGTGGGGCTGAGAGAGCTCTTGACGGAAATTGCTCTTTTTCAAGGACAGCTCTTATCAGAACTGTGGCTTGCCCAAGGTCATCCAGCAGGTGCAAGTGGAGGAGGAGTGGGGAATCAAACCCGGTTCTCCCAGATTAGAGTCCGCGCACTTAACCGCTACACCAAATTGTTTGAAGCAAAGAGTCTTAATTTTGGTTTTGTATGATGTACATCCTGGCTTGATCCACAACATCCACCTTTCCCATTAAAGCAACAGCAGTGGCAGCATTTGCTGTTGCAAACCAAGATTTGGATACTGGTGAAACCAGCACTCAGCTCTCAGACACAACTAACCACAGGCACAACATACCTTCGTTTTGCAGTGTGTCTGAACCGAGCCAATGACTTCTCAGCTTGGTTCAGACATTGTAAAAAAGCGCGGTTTATTTTCACGACTGTTATCGTTTATGAACCAGGGATTCTGTTCACAGACAATCCCTTAAATCCTGGTTTGTCTCCACAAACTCTGGCCTCATCGCCTTCACTGCAGCCAGGTCTCACGGTCAAGCCAGTCTGTCTGCGCCACGCACTATCTAATCCCATCGTTAAGACTAGCTGTGGTTAACAAAACAACGTCAAACTACAGTTTCCTGGCTTGATATTGGGATGGGCGTGAATCTGTCCCACAAACAGTGGTGGTGGTGAAAAGGGCCATCCAGCCGACGACGACTTACAGTGGTGTCAGCAAGCTGCCAAGTGTTTCTCTGTTTCCCTTTCGTATGCATTCCTTTCCCTATGCCTAATTGCAGCTTCGCAGTACCATGTATCTCTAAAGGCCACAGGAGGAGTTGCAAAGGAGATTGCTGGATTGCTTTGACGTTAACCTTCTTGGCCGTGGGAAGCTCGTACCTGTTATGCTTGGGAGGGCAGTTAATTCTCAGGCCTCCTGGCGCGCGGGGGAACCACTCCTGGCGCACGCGCGAACCACGCCAATTGGGCAGCACTATTTTGAATGCGCTATAACCTCTTATGCGCATAGGTCCCCGCTATTCCTAACAGTGATCCTGTACCTGTACTCATGGCTTCAATGAATGTATAACCTTTTTGCAAGTGTGTACTCCGTTGATGCTGTGGGACCTGACAAGTGGGACCTGACAAGTGGCCCCTTAGAGCTTTCAAGGCAAGAGACGTTCAGAGGTGGTTTTGCCATTGCCTGCCTCTGCCTGGACTTCCTTGGCGGTCCCCATTGTCAAACTCGGGCCTCGTTTGCCATGGTTCTTTCGTTATTTTTGGTTCCGTATGTCTCTTATCCTGTTTTCTTCTGGTTGGGAGTCTGGAAGCATGTTTGTGAGTGTGTGTGTGTGTGAAGCTGCTCTGCTGGAAGCTGCGCTTGCTTGTAACTGCGTTTATGCGGGGTCTCCCATCTCTGGGAAGAATACGTGCTTGACCTTGGACAGCAGACACTGCTGGGTTACTAAGCTTGCAGGTGTTGGGGAAGGGTAGATTTTGGTGTGACTGGACTGTATTGGTGTGATTGGACTGGTCCCGGGGAGGGCCTGTTTGAACTATGTATAATGCCAGAACTGGCGCCAAGGGTGTCAGTTCTGACACAGATAGTCTTAGCTTGACACATCTTTATTTCTCAATAAACAAATCACTGCCAAGAGAGTGTTGTTGGGAGTAAGTTTGTTCAAGAGTCTGACACCCTGCTTAGCTTCTGAGATCTGAGAAGATCAGGCCTAGCCTGGGCCATCCAGTTTAGGGCAGAAATAATACTGTCAAATTATTCGGGAGAAGGGGTGGTGGTGGAAAGGGCATCAAGTCGCCGCCAACTTATGGTGACCCCACAGAGTTTTCAAAGCAAGAGATGTTCAGAAAGTGGTTGCCACTGCGATCTTTCAACTCTATTGCCTTCCCAAGATACAGTTCAAGGCAGCAAAACAGAGCTGTGGGTTTGGCGGGCTCAACTCCAGAGCACTGCAGTGGAACACCAATACCTGCTCCAAGGTGGGTAACCTGCCCCAAGGATATACAAGGGCACACTGAACGACCATGGCTCATTATTACAGCCATGTGCTTCGGCAGCTACAGCCCAGATCTCCAAGTAGCCTGATTCTTTTGAGTAGGAGCCGCCGCCACCATCATTTTGCCATCATCATTATGTCACCTTCGTCACCATCATTCTATCTACGCCCCCCTCATTAGTCCCACAGATTGACCATCTTCAGAGCAGGGACTATTGGGGGTGTGAGACGTGTCTGGCAGAGGACAATCGCTGTATGGACGTATATTGTTGCTGCTATATTTATTGTTATTATTGTTGCTTGTTATTAATATTTTAGAACTCCATCTTGAATTTTATAGTTAAATAATTTTGGAGCACCGTCAAGTAAATTTTAGTGAATTGTATTTATTGTACTGTATGTTGTTCTGTACTGTTTTAATGTTTTAACTTGGGCATTCGTGCCCCTTGTGAGCCGCCCTAAGCCTTCGGGGAGGGCGGGGTATAAATTTAAAGATAAATAAAATAAATAAATAAAAAACTCCTAGCTACTTGGAACATACTGGTAGACTTCGTGTCATTTTGAATCTTGCCAGAGTTGGGTTGAGCCCCATCAACTAAGAAAAGCGGCCTGATAAAGCCCTAAGAAATGGCAAAGCAACCTAAGTGTGTTGTCGCTGCTCCTTTGGTTCGTGCTATAGCTAGTCTTGCGCTCATGCCTTCTATTGCGTGCTTTCTTCTGGAGACTCTTCATTGCACCGTGAACCGGTGACTGCATCAGTCTGAAGAAAGACTTGTACTTTCAAGGACTATTAGGTCGCTGTTCAACTGGTGCAGATGTCATTTATGCATGGTGGGAAAACCATTTGTTATGTGTATCATTTTGGGTTGTAAGTAGGACTGTATGAGAAGACAGTAGTCTCCAGTGTGATTTGTACAGTGTGATGGATTGTTTGTTTGTACAACTGTATTCGCTGTATTTCCATTTTTGTGTGGTTGACAGTCCAGACCTTGGCATCTCCGGGGAGGGGATCTCAAGAAGAAGAGCCAAGGAAGAATTTGGTCGTGGATCCTGGGGAGCGGGGCTTCAGGTCACTGGCTGGCCCAGGTGGACAGCATCAATACCCTGACCTTCCTGAAGGCCTATTTATGGAAGACAGCCACCAAAGACTCACCTCTGGAGGATGCAGGTCTGTTGCCAGGATCACACAGAGACATCGTTTTGTTCAGAGTGGGCAGAAAAATTAAGTCGGTACTCCAGTTCTGACTAGGTGGGGAATGACTAGCCAAAGAGCCAGCGCTGTCCAAAGACATTTCCACGGTCATGCGGCTGGCATGACTAAATGCCAAAGCGCACGGAACACTGTTACCTTCCCACCAAAGTGGTACCTGTTTATCCACTTGCAATTTCTTGCTTTCAAACTGCAAGGCTGGCAGGAGCTGGGGCCAGAGACGGGAGCTCACTCCGTCATGTGGCACACTCGGGTCTTGAACTGCTAAACTACAGGCCTTCCAGTCCGCAGCTCAGTGTCTTAACCTCTGAGCCACTGCGGCTCCCTAAATAATACAATACAATGCAGCAAATCTAAATAAAACATTTACTTGCATCTTCATTTGACTTCTCCTACCAATAAAATAAGATCCTGAAAAATAACCGATGGGGAAACAGATCGAGAGGAACTTGGTGTGGAAGGGAAAAGACACACACACACACACACACACATATCAGTCAACTCATCAGCAGATCCCACGTTTCCAAGGATGCAATGAGATCCTTTAGAAATCCACGAAACCGATAGGTTTGGGGATTTGCCCTGCCTATTGTAAATGACAGACAGAAGATAAACATGGATATTTTCATTGTGAAACATCCTCTTCCTACAAGGCTGAATTCTCCCTAGAAGATTAAAATGACCAAACTGAGGCTATCGTACTTTGGTCACATTCTGAGAAGACAAGACTCACTGGAAAAGACAACCATGCTAGGAAAAGCGCAAGGTGGCAGGAAAAGAGAAAGATCCAGTGTGAGATGGATTGACCCAGTCAAGGAAGTCACAAAGGGCCTCAGTTTGCAAGACCCGAGCAAGGCTGTTAACCAGTGTTCCCTCTAATTCTTCCCCCCTACTGAGCGGGGCAGTTCACACCCCGAGCAGAACATAACTGGTTTCATCTTAAAATGGGCACTGGGCAATACAAGCCCTGCGTGGCTCCGGCCTGCTGCTGAGCGGGGCTTCCTGTGTTAATGAGCGGCCTTTCACACACACAGCTTGGAAGGAACACTGCTGTCAATGATAGGACATTCTGGCGGTCATTCATCTGTAGGGTCTCCAGAAGTCTGATGCGACGGCACTTAAGACACACAATGTCCTCAAGTTATGTGATGCTTGCCACGTGTATAAAGGACAAGCCTTGGTCACCTGGGGCTATCTATTTCACAACGTACAGAAACATGATCTGGCATCGCCCGGCTACAATTAGTGGGCAGAACGCTTCGTTTTCACCGCCTCTGTGGTCAATGCAGTATGCAGAGGCCTGACCCTTAGTCTACCAGTGAGCAAATAAATGATTAAAATTCTCTAAAGAATATTTAACAACTGATCAAGTGAGGTGGAAAAAGATAAGCCACATACTCCCAATGCCTACGGAGGAGTTACACCTCATTTTATGTGCCTACTTGAATCCTGTCCTTTTCTTCCCTGTTCGGAAAATAAGTTTAATTGCAAGAGATTAGCATTCTTTTCCCACAATCAAGTATGCCTCTATGTAGCTGTAATTGTATTTTCCAGAGGAACAGAAGACAACTGTCCATAGCTACTAGCCATGGTGACTGAGGGGAACCTCCACATTCAGAGGCACTAATCCTCTGAATCCCAGAGCCAGGAGACAACAACAGGAGAAGGCCTCGGCCTCTATGCCCTGTTGTTGGCCCTCCAGAGGATCTGGTTGGCCCCTGTGTAGGACGGGATGCTGGACTAGATGGACCACTGGCCTGACCCAGCAGGGCTCTTCTGATGTTCTTATCAGGGGAAGCCCTCGGCCTCTATGCCATGTTGTTGGCCCTCCAGAAGAATTGATTGGCCATTGTGTGAGACCAGATACTGGACTAGATGGACCCTCACTGGTCTGATCCAACAGGACTTTTCTGGTGTTCTTCTCAGGGGAAGACCTTGGCCTCATTGCCCTGCCGTTGGTCCTCTAGAGGAACTGGTTGGCCCCTGATATGCCATGTTGTTGGCCCTCCAGAAGAATTGATTGGCCATTGTGTGAGACCAGATACTGGACTAGATGGACCCTCACTGGTCTGATCCAACAGGACTTTTCTGGTGTTCTTCTCCGGGGAAGACCTTGGCCTCATTGCCCTGCCGTTGGTCCTCTAGAGGAACTGGTTGGCCCCTGTGTGAGATAAAATGCTGGACTAGATGGATCACTGGCCTGACCCAGCAGGGTTCTGCCGATGGTCTTATCTATCAGCTCTCAAGGGCTCCCAGCCCTCCAGCCCTCAGGCCCACACATGCACGTACTTCTCATTTGGCAAGCGGT
>NW_015169302.1:23045-27233 GCF_001447785.1 Gekko japonicus
TGTTGTAACGGTCTTGAGCGGAGGTGAGCCCAGGGGACTGTGTCTATGCAGGAGATGAAGAGGCCCATTAGTCTGGCCAGAGTCATGAGGGAGGATCTTCTGCTTCGAGTGATCTGTCTGCAGAGACCGCGGATCGATTCCGCCTTGGGTCTTGGAAGAAACATTTTGTTCTGTGTCGTATCCGGGAGAACTCCCAGGCGCTCTATGGTCTGAGGTGTCACTAGGTGACTCTTTTGGAGGTTCACCAGGAAGCCATGCGACCGGAGGCACTGTAGGGCAGCAGCTGTATCCAGGACAGACTTGGACTAAGATGTTGAGCGGATCAGGAGGTTGTCAAGGTACGGGTGGACATGTACCCCTTGTTCTCTCAGTAAAACTATGGGGTGGATCAATATCTTGGGAAAAAACTCTGGGAGCAGTGGAAAGGCCGAATGGTAGGGCCCTGAATTGCCAGTGTTCACCTTGAATGCAAAATCTTAGAAAACGGTGGTGACCTTCCACGATTGGAACATGAAGATACGCCTCCTGAAGATCGATTTATGTCAAGAATTCTCCCGGTTGGAGGCCTCTGCTACTGAGCGGAGAGTTTCCATGCGGAAGCGTCTCAGTCGTACAAATTTGTTCAGGAACTTTAAGTCCAAAATGGCCCTCCAACTTCCGTTCCTCTTGGGCACGGTGAGAAAGATGGAATAGACATCTTGCCCCCTTTGGTGAGGTGGAACAGGTTCGATGGCGAGGATGCTGGAGATGTTGGACCGCATCTATGGTCCTTTGTAGTTTGAGACGATCCTTTATCAGAGGAGAGAGAACAAGACGGTCGGGAGGGATATTTAGGAGTTTGATGGAATATCCCTTCTCTGTGACCTCCTGGGGCCAGGCGTCTGCTTTGGACTCGGCCCAAGTCTGGTGGAATAAAAGCAGACGCCCCCCCCCCACCGGCGCAGCTGCACAGTCATGCGTTGGGGGTCTTGTTGCCCCTCCCTGACTTCTCGTCCCTGGGGACGAATGAGCTACTTATCGTCCCTGGGGAAGAATGAGCTGCTTGATCTGTTATGGAAAGGGTTGTGTCCGAAGGCCTGTCTGGAAGTTCCCCGTGAAGGGCGTCTTCCATCTCTGTTGAATCTGTATGAGGATCGAAAACAGCAAAAGGAAAAATTACCGGAACCCCTCTTGTTCGGTCTGCCAAGCGGAGGCGGCATTGTCGTCTTCCTGTCTTTTTCTCTCTACAAGAATTTCGTCTAGGGCATCGCCGGACAGACGGTCCCCCTGGAAAGGATAGGCCGCAACAATGCCCTTGGCGTGCAGATCCGCTTGCCTTATGGCCCTAAGCCATAAGGTCCTTCTTGCCGCCACTGCAGAGGCCAGTGCCCGAGATGAGAAGATCGTGGCATCGAGTGTGGCATCTGTGGAAAAAGAAGTGGCCTATTTTGCTTCCTCGGCCAAACGCTTGTTAGAGTCAGAGATCAGTTGGGACATCTTTTTAGACCAGGCAATGGAAGCCCTGGTCACCGCCGTAGCTGTAGCAGTTGCCTTAATGGCCAGAACCGTGGCCTCATGGGCTTCGTGTAAGGCAAACTCAGCTTTCCCGTCTAGGCTGTCTCTCACCATGCCTTCGCCATCTTCGGATAGCAGTCCCGAAGTCAGGAGTGCTGTAACTGGGGCGTCCACCAGGGGGACCTGTAAGAGCTTATCAGTGAAATTAGGCAACGCGTATAAATTCCAGCGTTCCGTGCGCCTTGGTGTTTAGTCATGTCGGCCACATGACCACGGAAACGTCTTTGGACAGCGCTGGCTCTTCGGCTTTGAAACGGAGATGAGCACCGCGACCCTAGAGTCGGACTCGACTGGCTTTCGAGCAAGGGAACCTTTACCATTACCTTCTTATAATTTCCTAATACTAGCCGGGCACCTCTTGTTAGCCATGGGCTTGGCCCATTCTTTGACTGGCTGTTTTTTCCAGGAAATCAGGGAAGGGAAAAACTTTTTCAAAACCGGGGGCTCTGGGAAAATAGTCCTTGCAGCCCCTGGGCTCCACTGAGTCAGCCTCAGGCGTGCCATCAGCTTTGGGCTTAGGGATAAATTCTAGTGCAGACATTGGTTTCTTAAGTAAATACGAATAATCCTCAGGTTTGAAAAAATCTCATGGAGGGTTCTGGAACCTCGATCTCCTCCTCTTCGTCTGGAAAGAACTCTCCCTCCTCCCGTTCTACAATCGCACTGTCCTCCTCTTGGGACATGTCCCATTGGGGGCGGGGGTCTGTTCTCAGGGAACAGTAATGGGTCTTTCTAGCCACCGTAGTCGGACATCTGGGTCTGTCCTGGGCTCTCAAAACAGTCCTCCCTGTGAGGCCCCTGGCTGGGAAGGGCACCTGTACTCCGAATGGGAACCCCTATGCAGGCTGGCAAGTTCTAGACCCTTTGTAGGTATCTCGCCCCTGCGATCAGGCAGATCCTGGGCATTCGGGATCTCGAGAGATTCGTCATCGTCACAATCATGGCTTATGGAAGCAGCGACAGCCACCCCGCAGCTTTCCAACTCCCTCATCTGGAGTTTTGCGCTTGGCCGCCTGATCCAAGATGGCGCCCGCAACGTGCTCCGAGCCCGGAGAGCGGGGCCATTTCTGCGCGCCAGATTTCTTTGCTGTGGAGGAGCTCGCCGCGGCCACGGGAGCCGAGGACATGGCTTTGGCTTGGCCGTGGGATCCCTGAGCCAGCAAAATCGCTTTTCCAGACTCATCCTCACTAAAGAAGCTGTCCGAGTCTTCCCTCTCAGACATGTCCCAGTCGGGGTGTCAGGGGGGAGCAGATGGAGGAGAAAGAGAAGAGGCAGAAAGGGGGAGGAGAAGTATAGGCAATGAAAAGGTAGTAAGAGAAAGGTTAGAATAGCCAGAGAGATTTTTTAGGAGAAACAGAAAGAGAAAGTATCCAAATAAAGCACGAGTGCTAGCAAAGTGCTGCTCTCCCTAACGAGGCAGGAACTAAACTGAGCTAGGGGGCGTATCCCACCAAGAGGACAGGAAGTGAAGTTTCGGTTCCTGCCTCCCTGAGGATGGGGTGGGAAACACCCAGCAAGCTGTCCTCCTCTCAGGGGAGAACGTGCGGTGGCCATGAGCTCTCCGTCTTGGTTTAGTTTGGCTCTTTAGGTGGGACCCAAAGCACTACCACCAGAGTGGACTTCCATTCCTCCCCGGCCCATTGCAGCCCACTGGGGCCACCGAAATTCTGCTCGGGGGGGGGGCGATCAGAAACGCCTGGGGAGATCTGCAGTAGATGGAGGGAAAGTGACATAAAACCACCCTTCTTACTTCCGCCAGCAGACATGCTACTCTGGCCGCCCTCAACCTTTGGATCTCACCTTTGAAGCATATGGAGCAGAGGTCCATCAGTGGCTATTAGCCACAAGGTATAGATAGGGGCTCTGGGGCAAGTGATGCTCTGTCTTCTTGGCGCTTGGACCCAGAGTGTTGGACTGGATGGGCCTTTGCCCTGATCCAACATTGGCATCTCTAATGTTCTTATGTTCTTATGATCTAGCCTCCAAGCTATTATTTTTCAACCAACCACAACCAAAGTGTTAAGTCATCAGGAATCACAACTCACTTGTCTTTCCGCCGCTGTCCTATGGATACTGGACTCACTGAGATCCTGGGCAGCGTGGAAAGAGAATTTTGCGACTGGCTGCTGGCGAAGGACGAGGTCTCCAAGTTCAGCGGCGACTGCGGAGGAGTGATCAGGCTGGGGCTGCTGCATTCGGAATGCGACAACGAACCTGCAGAGGATGCGACAGCTCCCATGGGATGTTTGCACAGGGCCAGCTGCAAAAGTTCTCTTAGTCCAGAGTCCCCAACGCGGTGCCCGTCGGTGCCCCGGCGCCCGCCGACACCTTTCCTGGAGCCTCACAACTGTTTTTTAAGACAGTAGGTGGGACTATTGGCCACTGGAGTTTTGATTACCAGTGCAGATTTTTTTTTTAACCGTTGCTTTGGCAAGGTACCCAACCTCCACCTCTAACTCAAACAATTTAAAAACAATACTGTAATTCTTTCAGACTTTAACAAGAGGGAAAAGGGATGTCCAGTAAAGCAATTGGGGTGGGGTTTGGTGTTCTGGTTTTTCTTACCTCGGTCAGAACTGATGATGGACCTCGGGTATCTTGGCGTCAGAGGTATTTTTATCCGTTCTGTTCTA
>NW_015169302.1:31134-31316 GCF_001447785.1 Gekko japonicus
TTGAATTGGTTCGTTTCGGTGCCCTTCTGGTCTCCGTTTTGGCGATTTCTCTGCGGTGCGCAAACTTACACAACAAGTTGTTTCTTCTAGAAGATAAGCTTTCGATTGTCCAAATGCGTCTATTTGCGCTTACAAAAATCTTCTAAAAGGTCTTTAAAAATCAAATTAAGTTAAAGTCCTCC
>NW_015169302.1:31544-34196 GCF_001447785.1 Gekko japonicus
CAGTTTCGGTTTTTCTGCTGCGCGCACATCTCCGATCTCACCGCAGGAATGTTAAACAATATGCTTTTTTGCTATTTTATAGCCTTCAATCAACTATATCTTTGCCGGAATCAGAGTTCTGGGAATATTAATTCTTTATCCGCTCAACCGCTTAATTCAATTTGTTTTTTATCACAGTTCAGGTAAGCGGCACGTTTATTGTTATCTACACGATCAAAACGGGTTTCGCATTGCTTCTTTTCACTCACTGTTGTTGCCCATCTTCAAGAGGTCGGCTGATGGAGAATTTAAACCGGTACACCGGCTCGAACGGCTGCTGGAGAGTTGCTCGGCAATTGCCTTCTTCGCGGGAGGAGATCAAAGCCTGTTTCCGTTTCTTCCGAAGCGGAATCACGCCAACCTAACACTCCCTCTTAGGCGCTGCTGCCTGCTTGTCCCCCCCCCCCTCGCTGGGGAGCGATGCGTTGGGCTAGAAACTGGCCAAACTGTCAAAAGCGGCCGTCGCCCACTTCGCACAAAAGTGAAAGTGCGTCAGTCCTCCATCTTAGCTCGACCGGAAGCCCTCCCCCCTTCCCTCTTCTTGACAATAATGAGGAGGAAAAAACCCCTGAGAACAGCGTTGGCCCGTATTTTCTTTGCAGCCAAGGCAAATAGAGCAATTCTATAGGATACATTGACATTGAAATCAGCTAACAAATATACTTAATAGTATGAAAACTGCTGATCATTTGACTGTTTATAGAATTATGAAACACGCAAAAAAAAAATGAAACTCTGCAGTTCTAAAAGACATACATGGTCCCGTTGGGATGAAGACTACGAAACAATTTTGTAATCTGGAAAACTTCGTTAACTTTATTTTTTTGGACCTCTTCTTGCACTTTGATATGTGTTGCTGTAATAAATGCCTGACTGACACTTTGATATGATTTTGGAAGTTTTCATAATATATTTTGTAATTATTGACTTTGGTAGTATTATTTAGCAGCCACGAAATGGCTGCCACAGCTTACCTACAGTCATACTGCCAAGATCTTTGTGTTGTGATGGTGGCTGCTGCCAAAGCAAAGTTTTTAAAAATCAGCACAGCCCATCAAATCTCCAGCGGCCAATCAGAAGCCTTGCAGGGCAAAAGCCCCCCCTGGCCCTGCCTACTTTCTAAAAAAACCAAACCTTGGTGGGTGTCAGGACACAGAGAGGAGGGAACGCAGGGCACTTGCTTCCTCCTCCTCCTTGCAGCCCTAAACCTGGGCTTCCTAAGCCATTATGGAGAAGGAGTTCCTGTCTTCAGATAATGGAGCTTGTATCCCGGCCAAGCCCTAATTCTGTGGAGTTCCATCCGCTTTTGGCTGTCCCTGACACAGACCCTCAGTTGCAGTCCGGGGCTGCTGTCTCTGCAGTAGCAGCCTTACAATGCCCCCACCCACATCCAGGCCTGTAGCTTACTTAAAGGCACAGCCCCACAAGAATTCTTCCTCTAGGCATTGCTAACCCAGAGCCATAAGCTTAAGTATCCACAGGTCTATAGCTTATGGTGGGGCTTCTGGGGGCTCCGCCCCCTTTCTTAAAGGCACAGCTCCACAAGAATTTCCCCTGTAAATGCTCTTTTCAATCATTTTAAAACATTTTTAAAGGCACGTGCTCCTCTAAGCAGAGTGGGGTGCTGTAGTTGACTAATTCCCACACTGAGCAAGGGGGTTGGAGTAGGTGACCTCTAGGATCCCTTCTAACTCTGTGTCAAGAAACCGGTCTCCTTTAAGAGAGTTAGCTCTCTTGCCTACAAAAGTAATCACCTCCACCTGCTGGGTTGTTAGCAGAACTGTTGCTTAGGCTGACAGAAGTGATTAACTTGCGGCAGCTGAGAACTGTCATCTAAAGTGGCTGACAGCTTGCAGTTTAGAGATCTATCCTGGTAACAGTTTTCTTTTGCCTAAATGGCTTTTTCCCCCCTGCACTGAGAACTTCAACCTCAGCAGAACAGCAGAAAAAAAACCCTGCCCCACAAGCCACGAAAACCTGACTACGGGCCTGCCCCACCCCCTTGCCTTCCACCCCTGACAGGCACAGTGAGGTAGCCACTGCTCTCACTGATTACAATGCTTGGCTGAGAACCATCCTTTGTGGTAGGCACATCTGGCTGCCGTCCAAGTCTCCTCGATGCCCAGGCACCTGATTCCTGGAGCTGCACTCAAGCTCCCCTCATCTCTCCCGCAGGGGTGGTGTCTCCTGTTCCAAAGGAGGCTATGGAGGAGCCCAGGTAAAGGCCCATTCTGCATCTAGCATTCGCTCCGCTGTTCTACCAAACCCACATTCAGATACCCCGGGGGGGGGGGCATACTGACTGCAGAGCCACCCCCCGAATGGCCATAAAACGACCATAAATCTATGCAGATGGCTACCATAAAACCAGAGGTCAAACGAAGTGAAAGCGGCGTGCAGTCTGGACACTGCCATAAAGTCCGACAATCGATCAGTGAAAGTGGCATGCCATGTAGAGGGTGATTCCTGTTCCAGCGTGGGTTTGGTAAGACAGCGGAGCCAATGCCAGATGTAGCATGGGTAGAGATGTAAAATTTCCGGAAATTGTGAAGCTCGGAAAAAACCCCGTTTTTCCCCCGTTTTTTTCCAGGGAGAAACGGAAATTTTCGGAAA
>NW_015169302.1:34548-59828 GCF_001447785.1 Gekko japonicus
TGGAGAGTTCAGTTTGTAACCTAGGACTTGCTTGTCCTCAGTGCACAGAAATTAGATCAATCTGACCATATATATATATTTTAGAAATGATTTGGAAAATATTTGAACACCTGGTCTTAAAATATTTTATTCATCATGTTAAAATAAAACGTCCCATAATCAATTTTTTTTCTTTTCTTTTTTCAATTTTTCCAATTTTTCAGAAAAAAACCCAAAAAGGCTTCAGGAAAAAAACGGGAAAAAACCTGTTCCCCCCCCAAATTTTTCCGTTTTTTTTCCGGGCCTTCACATCTCTAAGCATGGGCCAAAGACACATTCACGAAACATTCTGGGAAGTTAAAGCGTGACACAGCTCATTGCTGGCCCACAGTGGGAACTGCCATTGCTCCGGAGAGACGGCTCCACACGCACCAAGTCATGGCTACCCACCTGCTGACAGGCTTCCGGAGTAGAGCGAGGGAGGCATAAACCCATCACTGTGCCCACTGGACCGTTTGGGGGAATACAACGGCCATTCCTGCAGCTCAGGGGAAAGGTGCTCTTCGCTTGCTGGAGTGTATTTTTGTACCTGTGGGGAAAAGTCCGGAGTGAGATTTTTTTGGGGGTGGCGACAAGACTTCACATCCAAGAGGCACAATAAAGGTTACCCATTCTGCCAGGAGCAACCCACTTCTGGAGTCTCAAGGGACATTTAAAAGACATTTCCCTGCACAAAACGACTCTGACAGCAGCTCCGTCTAGCAGTAAGGACTTCCACGACTAGCAAACTGCAGAAAAGAATGTATAAAAGAATGTATAAGCAGAAGGAAATGGCACCAGCTTGAACGTTATGAATATGCATAGTGCCACCTGTTTTTTTTAAATTTATGTTGTTTTAATCTGTTTTAGTTGTTATGTAAATTATTTGATCTGATTTTTATGATGTATTAAGACTTTGCTTGTGATCCACCCTGAGCCCATTTGCGGGAACGGCGGAATATAAATTGAACGAATGAATAAATAAATAATGTCGCATAACACAGAAATAAGCATACCTGTGTACTGTAAGCACGTTAACATACAAACTAGAAAAACCAGACAGGTCTGTAGCCATGAAAACATCAGTAAACTCCCCCAGTTTAACAATGTTCCATCAAGCAGAACGTGGCCCTGGCAAGCGGAAGGCCTGTTGAGACACAACCGTACTGCGGCACATGGCTTGCGTAGCACAAGCGTGAGCTCTTTCTGAGCGTCCACTTTCAACATACGCCCTGAAGCGTCTTTCCCCCTTCAGTCCAACATTCCAAGCAGTGGCACCTTAAAGAGTCCAGCAAGATTTTCGGGGTAGGAGCTTTTGAGAGTCCCTTCGTCAGATACGAGTTGGACTGGAGATCCCGAAGTCCTTATATCCCAGTCAGAAGGTAGGAGAGATGCTGCAAAGAAGGGACTCAGGATGCAGACGGAGGCACAATGCAAAATCCAATTGGCTTGATTAGAGTAGAGGAGAAATACTGGGGGGAGGGTGTGTGTGTCTAATCAAGCCGGTTCCAAAATGCCCTGTAGCTCTGCATCCTGGCTGGAACATAAAGACTTTGCAACGCCTTCTGGCTGGGACACAGAGACTCAGGGATGGCTATTTCACCTCTAAGTTGACTCCCGGAAGCTCACACACCCCAAATGATGCCAGTCTTTCAGGTGCTACTAGTCTCGACGCGAGCTGTTCCCCTGCAGACCAACAGGGCTGCCCGTCACGCAGAAGAGATTGCTGGAATACCCTGTGCCGTTTTCCTTGTGCAAGACCTTAGTGCGAATCTCCCCCCCCCCCAATTTCTTCCTGGAATGTAACAGTCTTTATGTTTAGTGGAAGAGACGCAGTGAGCTCCCGTCTCTAGTCCCAGCTCCTGCCAACCTAGCAGTTCGAAAGCAAGAAATTGCAAGTAGATAAATAGGTACCGCTTCGGTGGGAAGGTAACAGCGTTCCATGCGCCTTGGTGTTTAGTCATGCCGGCCACACGACCACGGAAACGTCTTCGGACAGCGCTGGCTCTTCGGCTTTGAAACGGAGATGAGCACCGCAACCCTAGAGTCGGACTCGACTGGCTTTTGAGCAAGGGAACCTTTACCTTTAGTTAAATGGAGATATGAAGAATCTAAAGCCCACCAAGAGTACTCTGAATTCAACCCCCCCCCATGCATTTAGTGGCCCCCCATTGAAACAGCTACTGGGGGTGGAAAGTGCCCTCAAGTCACAGCCAACTCATGGTGACCCCGTAAGGTTTTCAAGGCTAGAGACGTTCGGAGGCGACTCGCCAATATATTTTAATTGTTTCAGTTTTCTTATATTTGTATTTGCCTTTGACGTAAGCTGCCCTGAGCCCTGTTTTCAGGGAAGGGCCGCTTAGCAAACTGAAATAAATAAGCAGACAAATAAATTGCCTGCCTCTGCGCTGTGACCCTGGACTTCCTTGGTGGTCTCCCATCCAAATACTAACCGGGGCCGACCCTGCTTAGCTTCTGAGATCGGGCTAGCCTGGGCAATATTAAGTTTTGGAAAGGGTACCCAAGGCCAGATAAAAACAGGATGTGGCTTGTGGGCCAACCGACGGTCACTCCTGTAGTGCCGACGTGTAATCGCTACAGGTTTACTGTGGCAACTATTTCTAACCATTTCCATCCCTGCTTCCTTGTTCTCCCCACCTTTCATTTTAAAAAAAAACAGAAAGAAGAAATTGGGTTTAATATTCATGCAGCTTTCCAATAAAATTTTCCTTGGTCATCTAGCACACCAAGAGCAGCAGCGTCACCAACACTGTCTTGGCACTGGCTAGTAAGAGATGGAAGGAGGTATACAGCTTGCAGGAACGTTGTAGTCTCTTTCTGCAGAATACAACAGTACAGCAAGCCGTTATGGAGCCGGAGGGAAGGTGCTCTTTGAGAAATGCAAGCCAAAGGCACCCTTGCACTCAACGAACCTACTGACATGGTTATCTTAAACCCCAGATCTCTGTTTTGTGAAGGGAAGCCAGGGTTCGTTTGTTTTTCAAGTGATGCTACATTGGACTGCTTGGGTTGAAAATGCCGTTTACAGCGTTTCCTGCCACCTGATCCTGCACTGTCAGGTTTTGTGATATGTACGTTGCGTTCTTTCCATACATGAGTAACTGCACCCTGCATTGCATAGAAGTAACCCCACATGTTCCACCTCCTAAAAAGGTAAAGGTTCCCTTGCTCGAAAGTCAGTCGAGTCCGACTCTAGGGTTGCGGTGCTCATCTCCATTTCAAAGCCGAAGAGCCAGCGCTGTTCGAAGATGTTTCCGTGGTCATGTGGCCGGCATGACTAAACACCAAGGTGCACGGAACGCTGTTCCCTTCCCACCGAAGTGGTACCTATTTATCTACTTGCAATGTCTTGCTTTCGAGCTGCTAGGTTGGCAGGAGCTGGAACTAGAGACGGGAGCTCACTCCGTCATGCGGCACACTCGGGTCTCGAACGGCTGAACTACCGACCTTCCACAGCCTGCAGTTCAGCATCTTAACCACTTGAGCCACCGCTTACCAAACAACTTATTCTGGAATATTTAACAAGTGTTGTGATGGCCATCTAACCCTTCTGCTGTGTGCCCTTTGGTTTAGGAAAAGCACCCAACAGTTTTCAGGGTGTTGTCCAGGTCCCCTTTCCTTCTCATAGATACCTGATGAGATGGATTAGGAATGGGCACAGGAGTTAGTTTATGTCTCAAGGCAGGAGCAGACTTGGGTCTAGGTCTTTTGATCTCAGGCTCTTCCACTCTTTGAAAGCCAATGTCATCTTCACAGGATTTCCTCGACGGCAAGTGGGTGGAGTCAAGCCCTTCTTCTCTGTAATAGTGCCCGGAGGGCCTGCTTCGCCCCTTGTGAATACCGCAGTCTGGTTTTAGGTCGACAGACATAGGGGGCTGGACAGTTGCTGGACTGGGAGGCGGAGAGCCCGTTGTCACTGTAGAGTCCGAGGTGGAACTCGCTTGCTGTTTGTGTTTAAACTTAATAGAGTCACTTCTCTTAGGAGGTGTGGGAGGGGTTGAGATGGCTTCCGTTTTGGAGGGCTGGGGCAAGTGTCCCATCACCTGATTCGGAGACAAATAGTCCATTTTGGGAGGTGTCAGAGGTCTTTTGAAAGTATTGGGGTCAAAGATGGACTTCCTCTGCTTTGGCTTTTTGTACACAGAAAACTTTTCCGTCTCTGCAGTGGCCATGTTGACCACGACTTTCGGCCAGGTGCCGCCACTGTGCTTCCCGCCGTGCTCTTTGTCCAGCGTGGCCTCCACCATCATACAGTCCGTGACCGTGGCCTCGAATGGCAACCGTCTGCTGTCCAGGCTAACAATCCCGTAGCTTGTCTCCCCGTACACATCTGGATTGAAGGAGCCCAGGCTGTGTTCCGAGTTGCTATGGCACCCGTGGACTGAGCGACGGTGGGAGTCGGCGTGTAAAACAGTGCTGGCGAAGGGTTTGAGGTCACAGTACAAGCCGCCTTCCGGGTCACTCTGATCCTTCTTGACGTCCATTATGTCCGGGCTGAAAATGTCCGTCTGGGTGGAGCTGTTGTGCTTCAGGTTCCTTTTATTCTGAGCCTGCACCTCAGGGGTATGGACCCGACAGTTGGATAGCTTCTCTGAATCTTTAAGGTTCTCAAATATGTTTTGACCGCTCCAAGAGGAACTTGAGCTCTGAGGGAAAACCTAAATGGGAGGGGGAGAGGACAGCGTCAATGAAAAAGGCCGTACGTGGAACATCGAGACTACAGCACACACAGTAAATGCGTTCCCATCTGGCACTCCTGGGGAATGGGGGTTGCCGGTTAATTAAATGTGCTGGATACTCAGGCCCGTAGCCAGGACTTCGTGGCTTGTGGGACATTTTTTTTTCTGGTGGGGCTGAAGTTCTCGGTGCAGAAAGAAAAGCCACGTAGCCAGTAGAAGTCTGGTACCTGGACAGATCTCTAAATTGCAGGCTGTCAATCACTTTAGGTGACAGTTCTCAGCTGCTGCAAGTTAATCACTTCTGGCAGCCGAAGCAACAATTCTGGGAACAAGCTGGCAGGTGGGGTGATGACTTCTATAGTCAAGAGAGCTAACACTTAGGCAGGAAAACTCTCTTAAAGGAGATCAGTTTCTTGACACAGAGTTAGAAGGGATCCTAGAGGTCACCTACTCCAACCCCCTTGCTCAGTGTGGAAATCAGTCAACTACAGCACCCCACTCTGCTTAGAGGAGCACATGCCTTTAAAAATGTTTTAAAATGATTGAGAAGAGCATTTACAGGGGGAATTCTTGTGGAGCTGTGCCTTTAAGAAAGGGGGTGCAGCCCCCAAAAGCCCCCCATAAGCTATAGGCCTGTGGATACTTAAGCTCTGTGTTAGCAATGCCTAGAGGAGTGAGTGACCAAATCCCGTCCATTGGGAATGCCATGGCTACTGCTCCCCCGAGCCATAGAGCCGTCCTATGCAGAAGATGAACAACTGCTAGGAAGCCTCTGGCAGAGCGGAGTCCTGCCCTTGAGGCAAGCACTGGCTGTCAGAAGCCCAGCAAGGCCCAGAGGCATCAAGCTGGCCAGCGGGAGAGGCAGAAGTGGGGTGTGCACATGACCAAAGAAGACATAGTGGCATGGTGGCTGAGGGGGAGAAACTTGCCCTCTTCTGGGCAATGCCAGCTAACTGTGTTCTGGATAACCAAGTGCCAGATAAAGCTACTACTGCAAATCCACTCAACCTGTTACATTCTCTCCTGAATCCCTTCATATGAAATCAATTAGATAACATTTTGAAGACTGCCCTTAAAACGTTACGGGCCCGGCACATAATTTTCCCCCTTTGTATTTGGCTTCTTTACTTACGTAAAGGTTTTGGCTCTAAAAGCGATGATGCACCTTGAGATGCCTAATTTTGCAACATGGAACACAGAACTCTGCAGCCTGTCCAAGTTCAAGTCATGCAAATCTGCTTCATTTTGCACAAGTTTATTGTGCAATTTTAGTACTTTATTCCCCTGATAGCCACGCAGGGGGGAAAAGAGCGAATGTAGCTTTTAAAGCTGTGTTCCTACCCTTGGAAACCTTATCAAACCAGTCTTCTGATTTATAAGGTTTTGTTAGGTTACATGTTTCCTTTGGGCCCATGGCAGAGTCATAGGGAACAGAAGTCACCCCTCCACCACTTGAGTTCATACCACATGTCCAGTAACCATATCAGTTGCGCCAACAGAACAGGGTGAAAGTGAGAACCACCCTATATGCATAAACCGTAGGCAAGATTTTTGGAGCCAAAGTCTACAGGAGTTCCTGTCAAACTCGCTTTCCATTTTATTGCTCGCTTGCCATGGAAGTCGGGAGGGGGAACAGGAGAGTGTGAATTCTAAATGCTTTCGCTTTCAGATGCTTTGAAGTAGGTTGTTACTTATTGGGCCTGGGAACATCCACCGGCCTTGAGTCTCAGTTTACACCGCCTGACTTTTGTCTACATGTTGGGGGGATGTCACCAAGGTGGGAACACAGAACTGTTGATTTGGGCAGGTGGAATATCTGGAGGTGATTGGCTCCTAACCTTTTAGGGTCCCTGTTTGAACCTTGTATATCTATTGCTTTCATGCTTCCATCTTCAGTTCTAACACAGGCAACGTACGGGCTGGATCCTATCAATGTCTCAATAAACCTATCATTCCTCTGAGTGAATGTTGTTGGGAACTGATTTATCTAAGAGTCTGACAATACTACCTTGAGCTAATTTTACTTCTGCTTCATTTCATGAATGTAGCAGACTGCCAAATCGCAGCTGGAAATGTTGCACGTATTCTACCATTGCACGTATTCTATGTATTGCTACCATTCAGTGCAGATAACCATAACCATCCCCACCGTAGTACAGTCTTGGAAATGACAAAAATAACACAAGGGCACATTTTTACTTCCTTCACAGTTTCTTTAGAGCAGGCGTCCCCATTCCTTTTTTGAGCCTGTGGACACTTTTGGAATACTGACACACACAAAAAAAAAATCAGGCAGCTGTCGTCGGCGATGGTGGAGGCGCGCGGTGACGTCAAACACAGGTGCGGTGGAGCCAGAAGGACGCAGCTGAGGCCGGTGGAAGGCGTGAATCGCGTGCCACAAGCTAACTCACCTGAGCGCCAGGAGGAACATCTCGCCGGAGGGGAGACGCCGGGGAAAGAACTAAAGAAGAGCCGAGCCAAAAAGGGGGGGAAAAAACATCGACCACCACCGGGTGCCGGTAGGCAGTCCCACCCCGTACAAATGTGGCCCTAGTTAGGGAATAATGTGATTAGCACCCTCTCTGTAAACAGCCCAGAGACCTCCAACGAGGGTTAGGGCGGTATAAGAAATCGAAGATATAAATAAATAAATAAATAAATTTGATAGCCGCAGGACATGAACAAATAGCACACACGGGTTTTATCGGAAAATATGCAAATCTGCTTTTTTATTAACATTGAGTCTGCCAACAAAAGGGGTAAAAACAGATTTTGATAATGGTATTTATTTGTCCATTGATATTTGTAGACTGGGGGAGTCTGCACCTTGAGACGCCTAATTCTGCAACATGGAACACAGAACTCTGCGGCCTGTCCAAGTTTAAGTCATGCAAATCTGCTTCATTTTGCACAAGTTTATTCTGCAATTTTAGTACTTTATTCTCCTGACAGCCACGCAGAGGGGAAAAGAGCGAACGTAGCTTTTAAAGCTGTGTTTCTACCCTTGGAAACCTTATCAAGCCAGTCTTCTGATTTATAAGGTTTCGTTAGGTTACATGTTTCCTTTGGGCCTGTGGCAGAGTAATAGGGAACAGAAGTCACCCCTCCACCACCTGAGTTCATACCACATGTCCAGTAACCATATCAGCTGCGGCAACAGAATAGGGTGAAAGTGAGAACCACCCTATATGCATAAACTGTAGGCAAGATTTTTGGACCCAAAGTCTACAGGAGTACCTGTCAAACTCGCTTTCCATTTTATTGCTCGCTTGCCATTGAAGTCGAGAGGGGGAACAGGAGAGTGTGAATTCTAAATGCTTTCGCTTTCAGATGCTTTGAAGTAGATTGTTGCTTATTGGGCCTGGGAACATCCACCGTCTTGAGTCTCAGCTTACACCACCTGGCTTTTGTCTACATGTTGGGGGAATGTCACCAAGGTGGGAACACAGAGCTGTTGGTTTGGGCGGGTGGAATATCTGGGGGTGATTGGCTCCTAACCTTTTAGGGTCCCTGTTTGAACCTTGTATATCTATTGCTTTCATGCTTCCATCTTCAGTTCTAACACAGCCAAGGTTTGGGCTGGATCCTATCAATGTCTCAATAAACTTATCATTCCTCTGAGTGAATGTTGTTGGGAACTGATTTATCCAAGAGTCTGACAGTACTACCTTGAGCTAATTTTACTTCTGCTTCATTTCATGAATGTAGCAGACTGCCAAATCGCAGCTGGAAATGTTGCACGTATTCTATGTATTCATTCAGTGCAGATAACCATAACCATCCTCCCCGTAGTACAGTCTTGGAAATGACAAAAATAACACAAGGGCACATTTTTACTTGCTTCACAGTTTCTTTAGAGCAGGCGTCCCCATTCCTTTTTTGAGCCTGTGGACACTTTTGGAATACTGACACACACAAAAAAAAAATCAGGCAGCTGTCGTCGGCGATGGTGGAGGCGCGCGGTGACGTCAAACACAGGTGCGGTGGAGCCAGAAGGACGCAGCTGAGGCCGGTGGAAGGCGTGAATCGCGTGCCACAAGCTAACTCACCTGAGCGCCAGGAGGAACATCTCGCCGGAGGGGAGACGCCGGGGAAAGAACTAAAGAAGAGCCGAGCCAAAAAGGGGGGGAAAAAACATCGACCACCACCGGGTGCCGGTAGGCAGTCCCACCCCGTACAAATGTGGCCCTAGTTAGGGAATAATGTGATTAGCACCCTCTCTGTAAACAGCCCAGAGACCTCCAACGAGGGTTAGGGCGGTATAAGAAATCGAAGATATAAATAAATAAATAAATAAATTTGATAGCCGCAGGACATGAACAAATAGCACACACGGGTTTTATCGGAAAATATGCAAATCTGCTTTTTTATTAACATTGAGTCTGCCAACAAAAGGGGTAAAAACAGATTTTGATAATGGTATTTATTTGTCCATTGATATTTGTAGACTGGGGGGGCGCTTTGAGAATGTATTTAAAGTTAAATTTGCTTTCTTTCTCTGCTCCGCTCATCTCACACCTACCCAGGGAGGGGAACACTGGCCGGGGAAGGGAAGACCGATCGGGGAGGCACGCCTCCCCTTCGCTTCCCCAGCCGCCCTGCCGGGAGCCACACAATATGTGTGGAAGAGCCGCAGTTTGACCACCCCTGGCCTAGTCGCTTTACAGCAGATGCCCATAAACAGCTGCTTAACCAGAAGCCAAAGCTTTGCTCCCCTTTCCGATGCTCACCTTCATCAACGAAAGCGTCAGAGACTCCCTGCAGTTCCGCAGCAAGGCTTCACATTCAGTCAGTGATTTATTATCTAGTGCAATGCCATTTATCTGGAACAAAAAGGCGACACAGCAACAGTGTGAAGGCTGAGGTCAGGTAAACACCTTGTCTAGCTCCTCTTCACTAAAATGAAAGCTTCGGGCTATGGGGGCAGGGAGGGAGAGAAACCCACACAAGTGCATTATTATTCCCCGGCCAATGCAGATTCTCCCTTGTTTTGTGGTGGTTTCCGCGTGGGAAGTCGTATAGGCAGTGTTCCCTCTAAGCTGAGTTAGTGTGAGATAGTTCACAGTTTTTTAGCCTCTGGCTCACACATTTTTGTCTCAGCTCAGGAGGGATGGCTCCAGAGCAAACTAATTTATGTAGTAGCCAAATCGCTCACTCACAACTTTAAAGCCAGTAGCTCACAGAGTAGACGTTTTGCTCACAAGACTCCACAGCTTAGAGGGAACATTGCATATAGGCCCATCGCTTGCCTCGTTTCGGAAGCAACCTAAGAACATTTTTGTTTCCAGTGGACTTTCCAAACCAAACCAAAAGTTTACTACGGTCATAAGACCAGTCACAATAAATACAGATAAAAAGGACAAGTTAAAATGAATAAATACATAAAAGATATGGGATATATGTGTAAAAGACACACTCGTTTAATTAATTTATTTCCCAGCAACTGACGTTTCCTTCGTCAAGTGATACCGCTTTTTGAGTGCTATCACACAGAATTTTGCTACTGCATATGATACAGTTCTCTGACTATCACTGGACTTTCAGGAGTCGCCCTGCTTGTCTGAAAGAACTGTTTGCGCTCACCATTGCAAACCATTTTCCAAATATTCGCCGAGACTGGGGATATTTATTACATTTTACAGGGCTCTTTTTGTAGAAAAAGCCCAGCAGGAACTCATTAGCATAATAGGCCACACCCAACAGCAGGAACTCATTAGCATATTAGGCCACAACCCTGACAGCACAGCTCATTAGCACATTAGGCCACACCCCCATGTTACCAGAAGCGTGGTCATCCAGCCACACCCACCTTTTGCTTCTTATTCTGTTTACCTTATTCTTATGTTCTTACCTTGTCTGTTGTCAAAACCCAGGGCTTTTTTTTGTAGCAGGAACTCCTTTGCATGTTAGGCCACACACCCCTAATGTAGCCAATCCTAATGAGTTTCTGCTGTTGGGTGTGGCCTGTTATGCTAATGAGTTCCTGCTGGGCGTGGCCAACTCGGGAGCCAGCCGGAACTCCGTTCCTGTGCGTTCCTGCCCCAAAATAGCCCTGCATTTATAACTAAAAATAAAGCATGCTTCCAAAAGCAGGGATTTGCTCTTGGCATGTGCGCTCCCTCACGCTCTCTGGACCCTCCTCTCCAAGACGAATACTACTACTTACTTCTGTGGAGACAGATCCAGATGGGCAGCTCTGTTAGCCTTTCTGGAGCAGTAAAAAAGAGCCAGAGTTCAGTAGCACCTTAAAAAAAATTGCAGCAGTGTATGAGCTTTTGTGAGTTCCTGGCCACAAATTTTGTTATTTTTTAAGGTGCTACTGGACACTTACTTCTCTGGTTTCTGTGGAGAAATGCCTTTTATCCTAGGAGGTCTGAACTGAGCAAAACCTCCATGCTGCATTTTAACATTCCCCCCGCCCCAGCAGAGACCAGGAAAGGGGGGTGGGTCAGTTCAACTGCTTCCAATGCTCCCTCTAAGCTGTGGAGTCCTGTGAGCAAAAAAAACTACTTTCTGAGCTACTGGCATTAAAGTCGTGAGCGAGCGGTTTGGCTACTGCATAAATCAGTTTGCCCTGGAGCCATCCTTCCTGAGCTAAGTCAAAAATGTGTGAGCCGGAGGCTAGAAAACTCTGAGCAAGCTCACACTAACTCAGCTGAGAGGGAACACCGCTTCCCACCCCCATACAAATGCTAATAGATTTAGCAGGAGAAATAATGGGTGGGTCAAGCTCTTCCCTTCCTCCTAGCAGGGAACTGAGTTTTGGAGGAACGAAATGCTAGAAGGACTTTAGGAAGGAGATGCCTGGAGATCGCCAGGAAATGCTTCTTTGACCTGGAGTGACCTTGACAGTGGGTGGAGAAACAGATATTATTACAAAAAAAACAACACCCTTGCTGCAGGAAGGAGGTCTCTTTTCCTGGGATGCTGAGTCCATGAGAGGACGGCAGCCATTCTTGACCATGTACTGGCCTAAAGAGCTGGGCGGAGCTGCAAGGTAAGGGACACTTTGTAGGGATTTGTGACTACCTAAGGTAAAGGGGCCTGTCCTATTTTAACATCTCATTGGGCACATGTAGAGAAAGGGACAGAAGGGACACCCCGCACTGGTGTGAGCTACCAGTCTCTGTCCCCAGCTCGCCGTCTACCCAGCGGTTCGAAAGCTTCGGCAAGTAGATAAAATGGGTACCACTTCTTAGAGAGAATGAGCACACTGAACCCCCCTTGTGGGGTGGAGCGGTGTTAGCCGGCGAACGGGAGTCCAGCTCGGAAGATTGGAAAGCCTAGAGAGATCTCCTTCGGCGTGAAGACAGCCTGTAATGGGCCGTTCCGGCCAGGCGGTGGCAGTGTGGCGCTACAACTCGAAGGAGTCTGGAGAAAGCTGACGGCATCAAACCCGGCCGGGAAAACACTGTTCCGGATCACGTCTCATCTCCATCTGAACAAACCCTCGTTGGCTGCGAATGTGTGTGATTTAAGATATATATATATGTTGTCCTCCCTTACCCCACAAATCATTGTTTGTCCCTCGTGAAAAATGAGTAACTGTAAAAATCGCTCAGAGCCAGCAAGCTCTGCAGGATTGAGTGATCAATAAATCGAAGGATGATGATGATGATGATGATTATTATTATTATTATTAGCGTTTTCCCCATTTGTTTTGGTCTCCCTTGCTAAGTTCGATGCGATGCTAAAAGTATGCTTGTGAACATTTTCTTTTTAATAAATACTTTATCACTTTGGATGCTGGGAGTGGATCTCTGTACCACATAGTGTGTCCGAGACGGTGGAGGTCTATTTTAAAAGAAGCACCAGGGGAAGGCAGGCAGTTGGCGTGGCTATTCCTCCAGGGGCGCACAGGGCAGTAAACCGTCTCTGTGGTGACCAGGCACTGGGCAGCAGGAGACACCGAGGCAAGGCCTCAGGACTTGGAAGGGAAGCTGGGAGTCCTGACAGAGGGCAATTCTGTACACAGTGGTGGTGGCAGGCTACCCAAAAGTGGAACACGAGTCCCTCCAGGTGTGGAGAAACACCTAGGTGGGCAGGGCAGAACAGGGCCTGCAGGCCAGAGCAGGCACGTTCCACCACAGTTTCTCCTCAGAGAGCGCGACACACGCACCAAAGTTTATCATCGTGGTTCCCTCAGAAAACAGAATTTAAAATCCTTGTTTTGCTATGGTTTTGCAGACGTTACACAGGAATCTCATTCCTGTTGTAAAGAGAATTAGTGCAGAAAACTGCCCCTCAGTTCTCAAAATTATCAATTTTGGGGAGTCAGAACTCTACCATATACCAGACCGCAAAATCAGAAAAGAAAGGACGCACACAAAAAAACCCTTGACAAACAGATTTCAAAAAGGCCTGGTTTCCGCTCCTGGTCCAGCCACCGATATTTCTGTGTGCATTTTTTTGCTTTTATTTATTTATATCCTGCTTTTCTCCTCATTTCGGACTCAAAGCGCTATCTATGCAGTTGCTTATGTACAGTTCTGAATATGTCACCAAAACAAATAAATAAAAATATCATGACATAATTCAGCCCCCACCCTAAATAACAACAACAACAACAGATTGGATTTATACCACACCCTTCACTCGGAGTCTCAGAGCGGCTTACAAACTCCTTTCCCTTCCCCTCCCCACAACAGACACCCTGTGAGGTAGGCAGGGCTGAGAGAGCTCTTTCCAAAACTGTCCTTAAGAGAACAGCTCTGACAGAACTATGGCTTGCCCAAGGTCATCCAAGCAGCTGCAGGTGGAGGAGTGGGGAATCAAACCTGGTTCTCCCAGATTAGAGTCCGTGCACTTAACCACTGCACCAAACCACTACACTACACCCTGAAGCACAGTCAAGGAAGCTAAGCCATGGTTTCTGGCAATTGTCTGCCTGGAAAATCCAATCCAGAAACCACGAACTGAGCTAAACCCTGATTTGGCATGAAGCCTGAACAGTTAGAGCTCCTGCTTCGTCTTCAGAAGCCTGTTGAGAGGGGATTACTGAGAAGATGAGAAAAGAAAGCAGAAAAGGGGCTTTAACCAAGGTCTGATTATATATATGTTCTGGAAGCATGAACGGTGGCTTCCGTTCTAAATGATGGTTACTGCAAACTGTGGTTTTGGTGTGATCTCCAAATTGCGCTTATAAATCAAACTTTATCTAAGAGATACCTTAAAAAAAACGGAAAGACTTACGGCAATTATCCTGTCTCCCACCGAGAGGGATCCCTCTTTGGCAGATGGGCTACCAGGCACGACTGCAGCGACAAACACTCCGTTTTCTAGACTAATCCCACTATCTGAAAGTGAGAAGGCAGAAACGTGTTCGTCATCACCCATTTCACAAAGGCAGTGCACCTGGTATATGCTTGAAGTATACAGGAGTCACTGTTCCAAAACAACTACTGGTGGGACAGAAGGATGTGAGCTCAGAACAGGGACTCATACAGAGATGCTCCGATCCTGCCTGATGTCGAGATGTGACAACATGCCCTCCTCGTTCCCAAGCTGGCTGGATAGGAACAGCAGGGCTTTTTCTTTTTTTCTGGGGGAACACCTGGGAACAGAGTTTTGGAACCTCTTCGACAATTTTTCAAAAAAATGTTTAAAAGTTCGCGACAACAGATTTAGAGTCCCGTGGGGGCACCTTTAAGACCAACAAAGGTTTATTCCAAGTAAGAGCTTTCGTGTGCACGCACACTTTATCAAATACGTAGAAAAGTTTATGAGTTTTCAGTACACAGATTGAAAACTTCCATTTCCCTCTTGAGAGTTCTGGCACTTCTTTAAAAATAAAAAAGCCCTGGGGATACGGCTATAGGGGAGGTGCTGGGGAAAGACCCTGCTCGCTAGCAGCAGCTGAGTAACATCTTCTTGAGTTTGTTCTCCCCTCTGAGCACAGGTGTTTAAGGCCTGGGCCTGCCCAGAGGCATGGGCCAAAGGGATCTTGTTCTTCGGTTCTTCAGGCCAGGTAGAAGATCAGCGAGAGGGGAAAGAAGATCTACCCTTCCTTTCTTTTTTTGTCCCCCCCCCCCGTGTATTGCTAGCTGCATATGCCAAATAATAAACAAGTAAATGAATAAAATACAGCAGCGAACAATGCAGAGGGAGACGCGTCCTCCTGACATTTTGGACTCTCCCAAGAGTGCCCCCTCCAAACCACAGCACAAATTTATCCTGGCAGCACACTAAATTGCTTGTCTTCGTTTGAGCATCTTAATGCGACAGTTCTCAACCTTTTCTGCATGCTGGCCCAGACCCACAAGTCCAAATTTACGGAGTATGTGGTGACCAGTGTTCCCTCTAAGCTGAGTTTGTGTGAGCTAGCTCACAGTTCTTTAGCCTCCGGCTCACACGTTTTTGCCTTCGCTCAGGAAGGGATGGGGCTCCAGAGCAAACTGATTTATGCAGCAGCCCAGTTGCTTGCTCACAACTTGAATGCCAGTGGCTCACAAAGTAGAATTTTTGCTCATGAGACTCCACAGCTTACAGGGAACATTGGTGGTGACCCACCCATGTCCAGCCCAAATTTATTGGTGCCCCAGGCCAACTGTCACCTTGGCGTCCTCTCCAGTTCAGCGTTCCATTTTCTACAGTGGCCAACCAGATGTTTTGAGAAACCAAAGAATGTCATACAAAAGGCGCTGCTGCCCCCACGATGAGTCCCAAGCGAGTGGCAACCCGACAGACACGGCCTTCGCCTACGGAGGTGAGACCACCCCTCTCCTTCTCCATTCCTCCCTCCAATCCCCCCTCAGATTCACAGAAACTCACTCTAGTAACCATCTGGATACTGTTTTACTTGACGAACACGTATATGCAGGGCAGGGGGAAAAAATCAGCGGATCTACAACCGTTTCCAGGGTCAGATCACGGTTTCCCAAATGCAACAAAGGGCAACAGGAAAAGGCCGCTAGGGAGGGCTGGACCATGGCCCACTTTCAGAGGCTCTGCGACCCATTTTGGGGTCCCGACCCACAGGATGGGAAACGTTGCCCTAAGGTACTGTGAATGTGTCTCTCCAACTCTGGGGGATTTTTACCTTTATGGCCGGAAAGACTGATGTGCAGAGGCGTTATCACCTTCCCTCCTAAGGACTTCCTTCGGCGGACCACCATGTTGATAACTCCTCCGCCATTCAGCACGGCCTTAATCACTTGCTTCCTGTCCTTGTTGGTGAGGTCCACATCGTTGATCTTCAGTAGCCAATCGTTCACTCTGACAAAATGAAGAAAAGGCGAGGGAAGCCTTAGGCGTGCGGAACCCGAGCCAAGCCTTTTATAAATGTGCTCCTTGGCCTCAGGAAAACAGACCCACGCTCTCTTTGTTTATTAGGACATCACTAAAGGCTGCCAATAAGGCCTTTTCTCTTCATCACATGGGGGAGAGGAAGCCTCTCTTTTGCAAAACCTGCAGGCCAACCCAGTATTTCCTTTTTATATATATATATAATTTTTTAAATTTGTATTGAGGTCTTACATTTCATATCCATGCATAGTCCTTTTCTTCAAGGATACATAACCAAACATCAAATACATCAATTTCCCCCTTTATTATTTCCCTCCCCTTACACGAGCGACCAATTGAAAGGGGGGGGGGAATCTGCAACCATAAGCACACCCTATAGAGTTTTATAAGTACATCATCATCGCCCCCCCTTCTCTTACCCATCTTATATACCTAAACCATTTCTTCCTTATCTCCAAAGCCTTCTCTTCCCATGTCTTTTCCTGCTATAATATCAATAGGATATCTGTTTGAATCCATTCATATAGGCACCAGTTCCATCTTTCCAGAGTCCATTTTAATGCATCTTTCCATCCATAGGCTATGACCGCATGAGCCGCTAAAATCATAGCTTTAAATAAATCCTTTCTAGATTTATCTACTTTATTATTTCCCAGAATTCCCATAAATAACACTGTCTTATTCAACTCAGTCCTAACATTACATAAATTATCAACCTGTTCCAAGATCAGTTGCCAAAATTCCGTTAACCGTAGGGCATTCCCACCATAGAGGTGCATAATGTCCCCTTGCCCTTTTGCGATGCCAACGCTCTGATCTCATTCCCTTAAGGCCAACCCAGTATTTCCAAACCAGTTTTCCAACACACGTTAGGAACCCTCACAAAAGTAGTCATGAACACTTTCCCTATTAGGAAAGGTTAAGGCGCTTAGGGCTCTTTAGCTTGGAGAAACGACGACTGAGGGGTGACATGATTGAGGTTTAGAAGATTATGCATGGGAAAGAGCAGGTAGAGAAAGAGGTACTTTTCTCCCTTTCTCACAATACAAGAACTCGTGGGCACTCCATGAAACTGCTGAGCGGTCGGGTTAGAACGGATAAAAGGAAGTACTTCTTCACCCAAAGACTGATTAACACTTGGAATTCACTGCCACAGGAGGTGGTGGCGGCTACAAGCATGGACGGCTTCAAAAGGGAATTAGATAAGCATATGGAGCAGAGGTCCATCAGTGGCTATTAGCCACAAGGTATAGATAGGGGCTCTGGGGCAAGTGATGCTCTGTCATCTTGGTGCTTGGGGGGGTCAACAGTGGGAGGGCTTCTAATGTCCTGGCCCCACTGGTGGACCTCCTGATGGCACTTGGTATTTCTGGCCACTGTGTGACACAGAGTGTTGGACGGGATGGGCCTTTGGCCTGATCCAACATTGGCGTCTCTTATGTTCTTATGTTCTTATGAATTCATTAACGGTGTTCTTCCCCAGAAATCACAATAACTCTGAAGCTTTGTTCTGAGAATACGGCTGAGGAGGGGCCGGATCAGACACACGGGGGACCCAAACAAGGGCACGTCGGCCATGAGGTTATGAAGGAAGCATCGCTTACACGATTTCCAAACCTGCTATTTTGCAACGACTGCTACATAATTCAGGGGACCTGGAACAGGGATCCCCGACCTTTTTGAGCCTGTGGGCACTTTTGGAATTCTAAAGAAGTGTGGTGGGTGCGGCTGTAAAATGGCGGCTCCAGGAGGTGGAGCCAACCACAGAATGGCTGCCTCGGCTTACCTTCAGTCCCGAAGATCCTTGTGAGGTGGGGGCCGCTGCCGCCGAAGCAACGTTTTAAAAAATCTGCACAGTCAATCAGATCTCCGACAGCTAATCAGAAGCCCTGCTGGACGAAACCCCCGCCTGGCCCCACCCACTTTCTAAAACACTTGGCAGGTGACAGAAAAAGTATTGCCCGTTGGGCACCATGTTGGGGATCCTTGGTCTAGAAGAAACAGGCGTGAACTTTAGTTACTGCAGTGCCTCTGTGATCCAGCAGAGGGCCACAAGCTCAGCCTTTTGCACCAGACTTTGTTACAAGGTGAAGATCACTAGGGCGGGGGGGGGGGGGTCTGCATACCCCCCCAGCATATTCCATCTACTGTTTAAAATGTTGGCACCAATATCTAATTTGCAGTTAGGAGTTCCACTGCATCCCTGCATTGGTCAGGACGTTGGACTAGACGGTCTGTATGGTCCCTTCCAAATCTATGATTCTATGAATCAGCAGTGGGCAGTCTTGTACACCTCAAGAGACCCCAACCCTCCGCATTCATCCTATTCACTGTGGTATGGGCAACTCCCCACCATTGATGATTTCTTCCAACAGGAAAATGGGGGGAATCATGTGCCCTTTTCAAAGTGTGTGCCCCATGCAGACTACCCAACTTGGGGGGGGGGGGAGAAAGAATGTATGAGCAAGGGGGAGGAAGAAGAAAAACGGGACTGTGCTTGGTATCCCTGCTCCTGACATCACCATGTAAACTGTGGTGTCCACACAGCCCAGAGTCCATAGGCTCTGAACGCACGACCTGTGACAGCCATTCCATTCTCCACATGCATTAATTTTTACCCGTTTTTGATAGTCCTCATAGGGCCCAGAGTTGCATCCCACTCACACTAACCCCCCGATTCCTTACCGTAAGCGCCCATCTGCAATACTTCCTTTGTCCACTTTGGTAACGAATATTCCACAGTCCCCGGGGAGATACGGCTCATTCACACCTTCGGCCACGTCGAAACCAAGCGCTTTCAAATCCATATCATCCTAATTAAATTAAATTTAAAAAAAAACACTGCTTGTTATCTGCAGTGATTGTGCACAGAAAAACAGCGTAGATGCAAGATCTTCATTGTGCCTTTATTCTGCAAAGAAGAAATCTCCGGAAATTCACGTGATGCTTCGAAAAGCTCTTTTCCTCCATTTTATTTTAAGCGTATTTATTCTCTCTAAACCAGTTGCACTCATTCTGTGGTACCCCAGGAGAGCAACGCTTACAATTAGCATCTACCAAAGGGGCTTCATGGCTACAGAATTCCCCTGGATACCCTCCCACTATGCTCATACATACAATAACTAAATAACTAAATATATGATGAAGTTAAGAAGTAACTGCTTGGCCACTGTGTGAGACAGGATGCCGGACTAGACGGACCAGCGGTCTGATCCAGCAGGGCTCTTCTTATGTTCTTAAGCCTCCAATAGGCGGCACTCTCCCAATGTGGAGGATGGCGGAGAGCGGTAGAGTTCCTAGACTTACCCTGTCCTTCTCAAACTCTACAACTTCCGTTTCCCATTCCAGAGAATCGGTATCAATGGCTGAATCGTGAGAGCTGTGGGCCATCAATTGCCGAAATCTCGCTTCCTTTTCCAACTGGTTCTCCATCTTCTCTCTGTACAAAGAAATATGTTTGAGCATTTCAGCAAAGGAGCATGGATATATATTTCAGCTCTTAAATTCTCCTGATTATTGCATGCATGTTATATCGATGACACAACACCACTTAATTAACCTGGGCCAAATATACATACGCTGCAACCTCTTTTTTTTTTAAATGAAGTCTCTGCAAACTTTTGATATATCCTTGAATACGACTGTTCAGAAGGCAACTTGCCAACCCCTAGTTCAACTGGCTCACTCTAAATTCCATCTAAGTTCACTGCTAGCAACACTAGACCTCCCTCACCTGGAAGAACCCAGGGGAAACAACCCCTCCCTGAACAATTCCAATGGGATAACTGGAAATTTGGGGGAGTACTAGAACACTCCCTATGAATTAATTTCTTTTGCAATGAGTTAACGGTTTTTTAAGACAAGGTTCTAGTCTCTCAAACCATGCTGTAAGCAAGATAATCTACAACATTAGGGAATGAAAACTCTTGAGCATATTGTGTAGACCCGGACAACATCTTTTCGACAGCTAGCTTTGAGTCCAGCGGCACCTTAGATTTTCAGGGTATGAGCTTTAGACAGTCAAAAATACAAATGAAGCCTCCAGTGCAATCACATGTCCAGTAGTACTTCTCTCTGGTCAACTGTATATTAACCTAAGGAACATTTTATTGGGAACATTTGGCTGTACCATCTCAGAAGAATATACAGTAATTGCACTGGAGGCTTCATTTGTATTTTTGTATTTCTTTTCTTTGCCCAGTGGTTAAACTTTGGAACAATTGGTTTCTGGTCTTTATTCCACATTTTGTATTTGTATATGTATGATTGTATGTATTTTTGCATATCAGCCAACATGTTCTGTCTGTATTAGACCTCTGAGGAAGGCCTGTAAAGGCCGAAACGCGTTAGGTCTATCTTATTAGCCCTTGTATGTTTTTATATTTGTATATGAGGTATGAATGGGCTCTTGTTTGTTATTTTAATTTATGTTGAATAAATACATGTATATTTTTGTATGCTTCATAATTAGATTTTTAGAGTTGGCCCTCTTCTATTCTTGACTAACCTTTTTGGATTCCCCCCCCCCGGGCTGTTTGTTTGTTTGTTTGTTTGCAAGAGAAACCTAATAGAGGTGGCTGCTTCATGGATGGATCTAGTGGATTTCTTCTTCCCATGGCTTTAAATAAAAACAGATGCTGTAAAACATCTGAATTTGGTCACCGCTCTAAGTGTGCACCTGCATTAACTCTATGTAAGTTGAGGAAGCCAATTCGTTTTCTGTGTCCACTTCATTTAGAAGACAAGGCAAGAACAGCTGTTGTGCAGAGGCTTCGTGATATTGAATCACAAAATGAAGAAGCTTTGCTACCTGAGAACTACAGAAACATAAAATCTTGGCCAAATTTTACTGTTGTCCCTTATTTAGATAACATTACCTATGAACCCTATAGATGGGCCTTTTCCAGAGCCCGTTTTGAGGCACTCCCTTACGCTGTACTGCAAGGTAAATTCACTCGAGTCCCAGTGCATGAACGTAGATGCCCATGCATGGCTAATATGGTGGAATCAGTTACTCATGTCCTCCTGTTCTGCAGATTCTATCAGGAGGAACGAGACCGTCTCATACTACCCCTTCTGTCTCGATTTAGCCCTTTGCAGTCTTATCTTGACTTTAGGCCAGAAGTCCTTCGTAAATTCCTTTTATTATTTTTTTTTATTTTTTTTTAAATAGTTTATTTAGGTTTTCCAATACACAAAAAGATATACATCTTTTACATTTGTATTTCATACATCCTGTCGAGTCTATTCCACAAATTTGTCTTTTACCCATTTATAGAAATCTGCCCATCGTTCTTTAAACACCATATCATCTTTCCTTTGCAAAATTATTGTTAGTTTGTCCATTTCTGCGACCTCCATAAGTTTATCTATTAGTTCCTTTCTTTTAGGAATCTTTTCTTGTTTCCAATTCTTAGCAATCAAAATTCTCGCCGCTGTGAGCATATATGTTAGTATATACACATTTTTCCCTGAAGATGTTCAGAGCTCAGTGACTTACGCTGTGGCAAAATTTTGTTGCTTAGCTATTAGGAAACATGAACTTATTTTAGCTGAAAAGATTGTATGATTCTCTTATTAACACTATTTTACTTTTTTATATTCTAGCTAAATTATAAACAAGATTAACTGTGCTATTTAAAGTAGTAAAATAAGTTGGGGGGGCAAGTCTCACATATAGTTCAGTTTTCCCCTGAATTTTTCCCACTGCTTCGAAATTTCTGTAAGCCCTTCCTCAAGTTTGCTGGTTAGTTGTGATGATGTTTTTAAATAAACCATCACATAGTTAAATTGGCCCAGACTAGCTCAATCTCATCAGATATCAGAAGCTAAGCAGGTCAGCCCTGGTTAATATTTGGATGACTAAAAGAATATTTCCAGGACAAGCTTTAGACAACAGGGTGACAGTGCCTCTGCTTTTAAAACCACGGACTAAACATAAACAACCCTTCCAAGATGGGGAGGAGGAAAAGAATAGGAGGATACGGGTAGAGGAATCACAGAGGGAAAACATGGCAGAGGAATTACAACAAAACCTAATTATTCCGTTAGGCGGAGAAGCTATACATCTCGAAAATTCACTAGAGGAAGATTAAATTAAAAACTTCTCAACTTTACCAGCAATGGATCAACTAGCAGTTACAAACAGATTACAAATTCTAAGCTAGACGCTATTAAAGATGGGACAGGGCTGTTTTAACTATGGACACTACAATTACAATGCCATCGACGAATATCAATATGAGAACCAAAATACTGAGGAAGTCCCGGGTTGCTATGCAGAGGCAGGCAATGACCAATCACTTCTGCTCCTCTGTCGCCTTGACCTGGATGGCCCAAGCTAAACCCAATCTCATCAGATCTGGAAAGCTAAACAGGGTCGGCCCTGGTGAGTGCTTGGATGCAAGACCACTAAGAAAGTCCCGGGTTGCTACGCAGAGGCAGGCAATGGCAAAACCACCTCTGAACGTCTCTTGCCCTGAGCCTGCTTTGCGGGGAGGGCGGGGTATAAATTTGATAATGAATAAATAAATAAATTGCCCAACCTGGTGTCATTTAACACACATGCAAAATAAATATTCAGATTTGCAGTCTGCCCCAATGGCTTGGGGCAACATAGGCTAACATACAACGTCAAGACCAAAAGTTTAAGCACAGAAGAGGTTCCCAGAACGCACTTCAGTTCTTTCAATTCACGCACAGCGTCATTCTTTTGCTTCCTCATATCATCCAGGTTGCGAAGGGCCTCTGCCAAGTCGCTGACCGCTCTGTCCCTCTCCCTCCGCAAGTTGTCGCACAGAGTCCTTGAAAAGGGAACAAGGTTTAAACAGGAAGTTAGGCTGAATAATGTGGGGGAAAGAGGCTAGCTGCCAAGACCACTGTTGGTCACCACTTCATTTCGCTCAAAGTGCACATCAGTCAGCGCTACTGCTCGTCCACAGAGGTCTCTTCTCACTAGTTTGCCAACCAAAGGGCCAGGTTTGGCCCAGAAGCTGCATGTTGCTGATCCCTTATAGCAGGGGTGTCGAACTCATTTGTTACGAGGGCCGGATCTGACATAAATGAGACCTTGTTGGGCATATGTGTGTCATAAAATATAATGCCAGGTAGTGGAGACATAAACTTTATAAAGGACACAAACACAAAGGTTTTTTTTTACTTACAATAAAAACATGCTTAAAACATTACAACTCTTGCAGTATTTTGTTTATTTAACAGTGTCTGACAACTGACACCTCTTGCCCTGAATGATTGCATCAAAATGTCTGTGCTGTTGCAGTCTTGAGTATGCTGTTCAGGTGTGTATCTGTGAACTGCAAACCTACGATGACGCAGCAGCAGCAGATCCGGAAGAAGAAGCAGAAGACAGCCAGTTCCACTGCGGGCCTGATAGAAGCCCTCCAGGGGCCTTATCTGGCACCCGGGCCGCATGTTTGACACCCCCTGCCTTACAGTAACAGAGTCAACTGCTAGAGACTCTCCTCCCCCAAAGCAAACCCCTGTACAAGACAGGTTTGTGGCAGTGGTGCTGAGACCAAGTGAAACCTGGGCTCCAATCCCCAGGGAGTCCTCCTTGGCCTTCGCACAATGCCGTTTCAGATCTTGTTTGGCCAGACCTTCACTAACCACAGGAAGTCGGGGCAGCTCGCATGCAGGCAATTACCCTGGTCACCGTTATTAGTGTAACTAAACCATGGTTTTCTGTAGAACTAGCGCACCGTCTCCAGTATGAATCCTCTTACCCGATGTCAATTGGAAAATGAATTTTAAAAAAGTAACTTCAACAAGCCGAATTTCTTTGTAATTAAAAAAAAAAGAATTAAAAGGCTTTCTTAAAAGGTAAAGGTAAAGGTTCCCGTGCTCGAAAGCCAGTCGAGTCTGACTCTAGGGTTGCGGTGCTCATCTCCGTTTCAAAGCCGAAGAGCCAGCGCTGTCCAAAGACGTTTCCGTGGTCATGTGGCCGGCAGGACTAAACACCAAGGTGCACGGAACGCTGTTCCCTTCCCACTGAAGTGGTACCTATTTATCTACTTGCAATTTCTTGCTTTCGAACTGCTAGGTTGGCAGGAGCTGGAACTAGAGACGGGAGCTCACTCCGTCATGTGGCACACTCGGGTCTCGAACTGCTGAACTACTGACCTTCCACAGCCTGCAGTTCGGCGTCTTAACCCCTTGAGCCACGGCTTCTTAATTACTTGTTAATTAATTGTTTTCACAACCAGAGTCATAAACAGCAAACCCTCACCCCCCCAAAAAAGGAGAACCTAAAAGTCACTATAAAAGTGATCATGTAATTTAACAACAGCTGCTGGGAAAGCTTTCAGAAACTTTTAAAAAAGTGCAAAAAAGTAATCATGAGGACCAAAAACAAGCTTGCTCCTAAGTCCTGCGACTCTGACTGGCGTGGCCATTCCCCATCCAGCCTTCCTTCTTTTTACCGTATGCTCTCTCTTTCTGCAACGATCTTGTCACGTTCCTGGAAGGCCCAATCCCGCCTGCACTTGGCGACCTCGGCTTCCTGGACCGCCTCTTTCAGCTCCTGAGACATGGCCTCGTACTGCTTCCGAAGCATGTCGATCTCTTTGTTAGCTCTTTCAATGTCCATGGTGGCAGAATCTTGTATCTGAGAAAGGGAGAACCAGGCGGGGTTTATTCAGTCACAGTTTGGGGCAAGGAAAAATATAACCCTTAACAGAACTTGGATTTTTAAAAAGTACAGTTCTGACTCTTGGAAGTTTATATTCCCGATGTTTCCTCTAATCCCACCCCACTGAGCAGAGCAGTGTCAAACTCGGAGCCTCGTTTGCCACGGGATTTCTCTGCTCTGTTTTCACTGCTTGTTGTGATCATCTTGTATTTGGGCTGTTGGGGGGGGGCAGTATGTGAGTGAATGGATGCGTGAATGGGAACCTGCTTCACTTAGGCACTTTGTAACTGTTTTTCCTAACGGGCCTCCCGACTCACTTGCTCACAACTTTAATGTCAGCAGCTCACAAAGTAGAATTTTTGCTCACAAGACTCCACAGCTTAGAGGGAACATTGCTTGTGATCATCTTGTATTTGGGCTGTTGGGGAGGGGGGGCCAGTATGTGAGTGAATGGATGCGTGAATGGGAACCTGCTTCACTTAGGCACTTTGTAACTGTTTTTCCTAACGGGCCTCCCGACTGGGAAGATTGCAAATGACCTTAGAGCCTGTCTCTGCTAGCCGGCCCGTCACAGATAATATAACTGTAGGTTCGCAGGTGGGGGGTGGAAGAGAACGCGTTACATTTAGACAGGCTGCATGAATGGCTTGATTGGATGGGGCGGGAGGGGG
>NW_015169302.1:60212-60445 GCF_001447785.1 Gekko japonicus
GAGTTTGTGCAAGAGTCTGACAAGCAGTTCACATCCTGAGCAGAATATAACTGCTTTAATCTTAAAATGGGCACTGGGCAGTGCAAGACCCCCCTGCATGGCTCCAGACTGCTGCTGAGCGGGGCTTCCCGTGTTAATGAGCGGCCGCTCATGCACACAGCTTAGAGGGAACACTGCATACCCCCATATTTTGCTGGTCACTAAGGCGTTACTGGACTCGAATCTAGCTCTTC
>NW_015169302.1:62099-84496 GCF_001447785.1 Gekko japonicus
TAGCCCCCGGCCCAAAACAGTCCAGTGGCACCTTTAAGACCAAGTTTTATTCAGGTACAAGCTCTCCCTCCTCTGCGAGGACAGATCTGCACGTCCCCCATCCCCACCAACAGGTAGCAATCCAAAACAGTCCAGTGGAGCCTGAGTGGTGGGTGTTGCCTTCTGACACACGTCCGGTGATGTCAGGGGGTGTGACATATGCAAATGAGTTATGCTAATGAGTTATGCTAATGAGCTCCTGCACCTTTTTTTCTACAAAATGACCCCTGCTTGGACTAATGATACTGGGCAACATAAGTACCATGACAGGTTGCCCATGAACACACACACACACGGAGCTTCCTTAGACTGAACCGGACCCTTGGTCCGTCGGAGGTCAGCACTGTCCACTCAGACTGGCAGTGGCTCTCCAGGGTCTCAGACAGAGGTCTTTCGCGTCACCTCCTGCCTGGTCCGCGTACCCGGAGATCCCCAAGCCTGCCCCTTGCTGCCTTTCCCTCATACCACACCTGTCTCAAGGCTTCCATTTCTTCGCTGGCCACCCTCTTCTCCGAGGACGTGTCTTTCAGCTTGGATTCCGCCAGCTCCAGCTCCGTCTGCAGCTTGTCCACCTCCTTGATGACTTGGTCCCTCTCGCTCATGATGAGGCGATACTCGCTGAAGACGGAGTCCCTCTCTTCCTTGTGCTTCTCCGCGTCCTTCAGCGCCTTCAGCTGCATCGTCTTAAACCGCGTCACCTCCGACTGCAGGCGCTCCATCTCTCTCTGCAGCTCCTTGTTCTGGGCAGTGGCTTTGCTCAGTTCTTGCTGCACCGTCTCAAATCTGAAGGGGAGGAAATAACAGTGTGTGTCAGGGGCGGCCAAACTGCGGATCGGGAGCCACATGTGGCTCTTTCACGCCTATTGTGCGGCTCCCGGCAGGGCAGTTGGGGAAGCGAAGGGGAGGCATATTTTCCCCTCCCTCCCTCCCTCCCTCCTGTCTATTTGCTTTCTTTGTTTCTCTCTCTCTTTCCACCTCTTTCATTCTTTCTTTCCACCTCTCTCCTTCTCTCTCTCTCTCTCTCTTAGACAAATAAATATCATTATCAAAGAAATAGATATCATTTGAGAAATAAATATCATTATCAATATCTGTCTTTACCCCCTTCTGTTTTTATTTTTGGCAGTCTCATCTAATGTCAATAAAAAACAAATTTGCATATTTTAAATAAAAATGTGCGTGTAATATTTGTTCATGTCTTGCGGCTCTCAAACATCTGACATTTATTCTATGTGGCTCTTACGCTGAGTAAGTTCCCACCCCTGGACTGTTTGGTGCAGGGGTTAAGTGCGCGGACTCTAATCTGGGAGAACCGGGCTTGATTCCCCACTCCTCCACTTGCAGCTGCTGGTGTGACCTTGGGTCAGTCACAAGTTCTCAGAGCTGTTCTCTCAGGAGCCGTCCTCGAAAGAGCTCTCTCAGCCCCAATGACCTTGGGCCAGTCACACTCTCTCAGCCTAACCTAAAATGGAGGACAGGAGAATGACGTAAGCAGCTTTGGGTCCCCTTTGGGGAGAATGGTGGTGTATAAGTGAATTAAATACGTAAAAAAAATAGAAAATTATTATTATTATTATTATTATTATTATTATTTACAAAAATGTGTATTCCGCCTTTCTGCCCTTACAAGTGCCACCAAGGTGGCTCACAGTTTAAAACATATGTGATGAAAACCACATTTTAAAACCGTTAAGATCAACCCCGCTCCCAAACACCACATCGTCAAAACAATTAAAAGCAGCATTAAAACAACACTGTTAAAATTATTCATTTATTTTATTGGACTTTTAGCCTGCCCTCCCCTGCACAGCAAGGCTCAAGGCGCGGCTGCCAAGTTAAAAAAACGTTTCATAGGTGAATTGGTTAAAAACAGATGAACACAGCAACAAACCAAGTTTTAAAATCAGACGGTGACTTCAGGACAAAAAACAAAATGGTGCAAAGCGAGGCTGTGGTTGTGCCTGCGTGTCAGTGGAGACTAGAACAGTGACACAGCGGATGGCGGGGAGATTGGATTTACACCCCACCCTTCACTTGGAGTCTCAGAGCAACTTACAATCTCCTTCCCTTCCTCTCCCCACAACAGACAGACACCCTGTGAGGTAGTTGGGGCTGAGAGAACTGCTCCTGACGGAAAAGCTCTGAGAGAACTGTGGCTTGCCCAAGGTCACCCAGCAGCTGCACGTGGAGGAATGGGGAATCAAATCCGGCTCTCCCAGGGTAGAGTCCACGGTCTTAACCACTACACCAAACTGTACTGACTTCCCACCCACTCTGCCCAGCTGCTCAGTTCAAGCTATCCATTTCCTCCCTACCTTGGTGCCCCCACACATCATGAGGTTTCTGGCCAGGGGAGCAGATTAATATGAGGTGGGGGCAGGTTCCCTACAGGGCTCCCCAAAACCTTGTTTTCAGGAACGAAGGGGGAAATCTATCAAAGAAGGTTGAGAATTTCTCCACATACACCCCCCCCCCATAAACACACATAACCCCTCTGGGCGGGCTCAGTTCTCCTTCCACTGGTCCCCAGCTTGGTGCTGCACTAGTATCTGGCAGGTTCAAATCCTCATTCACGCCAAGAAAGCTTGCTGGGAGACTCTGGGCCAATCACACTCCCTCAGCCCAAACGACCTCACAGGGCTGTTGTGAAGATAAAATAGAGGAGAGGAGAATGACACAGGCTCCCTCAGGTCCCCACTGGGGAATGAATTAAACCGATTAATCAAAATAAGTGGAAGGGAGAAGGGAGGGAAACTCGGCAGCGAGGCGATGTGACAGAAAAAGGACATACAGAGCAGTAGGCCTCTAAGAACATAAGAGCGTAAGAGAAGCCAATGTTGGATCAGGCCAAAGGCCCATCCAGTCCAACACTCTGTGTCACACAGGGGCCGAAACTACCAGGTGCCATCAGGAGGTCCACCAATGGGGCCAGGACACTAGGAGCCCTCCCACTGTTGACCACCCCCCAAGCACCCAGAAGACAGAGCATCACCTGCCCCAGAGCCCCTATCTATACCTTGTGGCTAATAGCCACTGATGGACCTCTGCTCCATATGCTTATCTAATTCCCTTTTGAAGCCGTCCATGCTTGTAGCCGCCACCACTTCCTGTGGCAGTGAATTCCATGTGTTAATCACTCTTTGGGTGAAGAAGGACTTCCTTTTATCCGTTCTAACCCGACCGCTCAGCAATTTCATGGAGTGCCCACGAGTTCTTGTATTGTGAGAAAGGGAGAAAAGTACCTCTTTCTCTACCTGCTCTATCCCATGCATAATCTTGTAAACCTCAATCATGTCACCCCTCAGCCGTCGTTTCTCCAAGCTAAAGAGCCCTAAGCGCTTTAACCTTTCCTCATAGGGAAAGTGTTCCAACCCTTTTATCATTCTTGTTGCCCTTTTGTGCACCTTTTCCAAAGCCATAATATCCTTTCTGAGGTGTGGTGACCACAACTGTACACAGTGCTCCAAATGAGGTCGCACCATCGATTTATACAGGGGCATGATGATACTGGCTGATTTGTTTTCAGTTCCCTTCCTAATAGTCCCTTCCTAATAATCTAATAATGCGGTGGCTCAAGTGGTTAAAACGCTGAACTGCAGGCTGTGGAACGTTCGGCAGTTCGAGACCCGGGTTGCCATATGATGGAGTGAGCTCCTGTCTCTAGTTCCAGCTCCTGCCAACCTAGCAGTTCGAAAGCATGAAATTGCAAGTAGATAAATAGGTACCACTTCGGTGGGAAGGTAACAGCATTCCGTGCGCCTTGGTGTTTAGCCATGCCGGTCACATGACCACAGAAACGTCTTCGGACAGCGCTGGCTCTTCGGCTTGGAAACGGAGATGACCCTAGAGTCGGACTCGACTGGCTTTCGAGCAAGGGAAACCTTTACCTTTACTAACTTTCCAAAACAGAATAAAGATTTTATTAAACAGGCAGAGAATATATGTATAAATGGAATAGTCAAAGTTTTGAGACTGAGGAGGTAAAAACTTTCTAATATATACAGAGTTGAATTCTTAGAACATTAAAGAGAACATATTTGTAGTTTTGTTTCAAAGCTTTCTATTTCTTTCTTTGAGAGGTACTTTGTTTAATACATTTCATCACAACACAGGTCTTATTGATGTTTCTAGATATCTTCCTTCAGAAATTACAGGTTTTCCTTTAGATATTACATCTTTTCACTAATTCCTGAGGTGTCTAAGCATCTCCGACCCGTTCTGCTTCATGACCTGAAAAGGGAGGAACGCGCAGTCTGAATACAAAATCCCTGGAAGGATACAGAAGATTTCACACGTGGTGGGGAGGGTCACTGGGGGGGGGTGGCCACGTCTGACCTACCTTCCAGCCAAGAACGACAGGACATTTCTGTTATGGATGCAAATTCAGCCCTGTTTAATGACAAGCGTAGCTCGCACAGCAGCCTGTGGTTGTCTGCACCGAGGACTCCCACCAGTCCTTCCCTGAAGGGAGGATACAGAAGATTTCACACGTGGTGGTGAGGCGGTGGCCACGTCTGACCTACCTTCCAACCAAGAATGACAGGACATTTCTGTTATGGATGCAAATCCAGCCGTGTTTAATGACAAGCTTAGTTCGCACAGCAGCCTGTGGTTGACGGCACCGAGGACTCCCACCAGTCCTTCCCTGTTCATCTCCCTCCTTCCCACCAGTTTGGTGTCGTGGTTAAGTGCGCGGACTCTAATCTGGGAGAACCGGGTTTGATTCCCCACTCCTCCACTCGCAGCTGCTGGTGTGACCCAGGGTCAGTCACAAGTTCTCTCAGAGCTGTCCTTGAAAAAGAGCAGTTTCTGTCAGAGCTCTCTCAGCCCCACCCACCTCACAGGGTGTCCGTTGTGGGGAGGGGAAGGGAGAGGAGTTTGTAAGCCGCTCTGAGACTCCTCTGGGTAGTGAAGGGCCATGGGGTAGAAATCCAATCTCCTCCTCCTCCCAGCTCTGTCTGCTTTTCTGCTGCTCCATCCCTCTTCCTCCAGCTCCTCCCCTCCTGCTTCTCCTCTTGACCTCTGGCTCCCCCTCCCTTCTTGCAACCTCCTTCCCTGCTTCTGTCCCTCCCTTTTTGCACCTCTGCCCTTCCCAGAGTCCCACACAAGCGACTGGACAGCCTGTGCCTGCCGATTATATCTGGGGAAGGTCGGCGCGCTGGACATCTAGACAATCTATTGAATGCACTCTTAGGATAACGCCATCGCTATGGAGTGAAAACAACACTTCTAGCACTTTATGACACTGCCCTGTTTTATAACGAACTGTTCTTCGATGTTCTTAGGGTGATTTTACCGTATTTACTTTTACGTAAGCCGCACTGGGCCTGCCTCGGCGGGGAGGGCGGGGCATAAATTGGAAAAATAAATAAAATAAAAATAAAGCAAGCTCCTCCCATGCCACTTTCTCGTGGTCAGGGGGTCCTTCCACTGGCCATGTAGCCACCCCCTCAAAAAAAAAAAGGAAGACTTGGGCTTTCCCCCAGCTGGGCTCCTCCAAATGCCATGCTCAAGGCTTGGTGCTCCAAATAGCTAAGGGGTAGGCATGTTTTTAAATGGATTTATTTAAAAAACAGGGGGCGGGGGACAACAACGGGGAAAAACTCAAAATCCGGTAGGTACATAAGAACATAAGAGACGCCAATGTTGGATCAGGCCAAAGGCCCATCCAGTCCAACACTCTGTGTCACACAGTGGCCAGAAATACCAGTGCCATCAGGAGGTCCAGCAGTGGGGCCAGGACATTAGAAGCCCTCCCACTGTTGACCCCCCCCCAAGCACCAAGAAGACAGAGCATCACTTGCCCCAGAGCCCCTAGCTATACCTTGTGGCTAATAGCCACTGATGGACCTCTGCTCCATATGCTTATCTAATTCCCTTTTGAAGCCATCCATGCTTGTAGCACCCACCACTTCCTGTGGCAGTGAATTCCAAGTGTTAATCACTCTTTGGGTGAAGAAGTACTTCCTTTTATCCATTCTAACCCGACCGCTCTGCAGTTTCATGGAGTGCCCACGCGGGGGGTGCCTCATCACACCATTGTTTCCAGTGATCCCCTGATGTTGCCTCCTGGCTCTGGGATTCAGCATTTGACTGCCTCTGAACATGGAGGTTCCCTTGAGTCACCAAGTCTAGTAGCCATTGATAGACCTACCCTCCATGAATCTGTCTAATCCCATTTTAAAGCTGTTTATTCTTTTTGTAAATCATGCTATAGAATAAGAATAAGAGAAAACAAAAAAGATGGGTGCTCCATTAAACAAAGACGATTATTAAAACCGGGGTGTTTTTTTTAATAGGAAAGTTCACACAGTGACCTTCCGTGTGCAGGAACAGCCTCTTCCCGGCCTGGTGGAGAGGAGGTGTGCCTCAGTTCTGATCCTCTGGACCCAACATTTGTCCTCACCTGGCCAGCATTCAGGCGAAGCCTTGGGTTCACGCAAACAACAGGTGAGGTGGTAAATCTATACCTGGGAAACGCCCACTTCAGATTACAGGAAGCAGCAGTCACATCCATTTAAAAAAACAGCTTTCCCGGACAAGGGTTGACGCCACAAACAGGGAGATCTTCTACGTGAAGGGAATATGTTTCCATGGGCGAGCAATGCATTACAAATGCCCTTTGCCACGGTGGAAGTTGCGGCAGAAGCAGTGTTCCCTCTAAGCTGAGTTAGTGTGAGCTAGCTCACACCCACTTCAGATTACAGGAAGCAGCAGTCACATCAATTAAAAAAACAGCTTTCCCGGACAAGGGTTGACGCCACAAACAGGGAGATCATCTACGTGAAGGGAATATGTTTCCACGGGGGAGCAATGCATTACAAATGCACTTTGCCACGGTGGAAGTTGTGGCAGAAGTCTAGGTAACCGTTTTACCACCTCCTCTGCTGTTTGCAAGAATTGTCTTCGAAAGAGGCGCTTGTCTGACCCGAGACTTTGATAACAGAAAGGCGCTGTTTTTAAATCCAAACAAATGAACACGGAATCCCTTTTAAATGCAGCCATGCAGTTGGACTTGAAATTTAAAATCCACCACAAGGTGGCACACCAACCACGGAACTCCCCATTACAGTCCCATCACATATGCACAAAGTTCCAACGAGGCAATTAAAAATAAAATACAAACCAGCAGGACAGCCCTATCACCTTTTCTTTTCTTTTTTTTTTACTCCCCAATGGGGAATTTTTTATTGCATTTTTATTAAAACTACAAACTATAACAGAAATAAGGGAGGGGACTACAATTAGGGGGATAAAGAAAAGATACCCGCTACTGACTAAAAACCCAAGAGAGGAGATCTTCTAATCAGCTTGAATACACATCTAGTCTTAATCATATTAATCTCATTACAAACTGAGACACGTAGTCTGTTAACTTTTCCCACATCTTAAATTTAACTGATATCAGGAAATACCCCAAAGCATCTCAATTCAAAATTTTTCAAAGGCACAATTCAGAGTCCTTCAGCCTTCACTTCTTCTTGTCCAGTCTCTTCCACAACTTGTAAGGACTATCACCTTTTCCTTCCCCACAAAAACACTTGATTGTATCCAGGACTCCTTGTTTTAGTGGATTTACAGGCTTTGCACACACAAAGCATATCATCTACCACTAATCTACCTTCAGATCGTGGTTGGGGGCATACCAGAGACATGCACCCCGTCCACTATGCCCCAGAAGGAGTGCCTAACGGAATACTCTTGTACAGGAATTACACACATTATTAATCTTGGATACTTTACTTCCTGAATGACTACAAATTAAGGGACAGCAGTACTGCCCCCCTTCTGAATGTTTCAGACAAAATACAATTTAAAAGGGGGCTTTTCTACACAGGCAATAGAGTTGCACTGTACTAAATAAGAACATAAGAATATAAGAAGAGCCCTGCTGGATCAGACCAATGGTCCATCTAGTCTAGCATCCTGTCTCACACAGTGGCCAACAAGTTCTTCTGGAGGTCCAACAACAGGGCATAGAGGCCAAGGCCTTCCCTTGATAAGAACATAAGAACCACCCTGCTGGATCAGACCAGTGGTCTATCTAGTCCAGCATATTGTCTCACACAGTGGCCAACCACTTCCTCTGGAGGGCCAACAACAGGGCATCGACAGTTAGAACCGGATATGGAACAACTGATTGGTTCAGCATAGGAAAAGGAGTACGACAAGGATGTATATTGTCACCTTGCTTATTTAATATATATGCAGAGTACATCATGCGAAATGCTGGCCTGGATGAATCACAAGCGGGAATTAAGATTGCTGGGGAAAAGATCAACAACCTCAGATATGCAGACGATACCACTCTAATGGCAGAAAGTGAAGAGGACCTAAAGAGCCTCTTGCTCAGGGTAAAAGAGGAGAGCGCAAAAGTGGGCTTGAAGCTCAACATCAAAAAAACTAAGATCATGGCATCCGGCCCCATCACTCCTTGGCAAATAGAAGGGGAAGCTGTGGAAGTAGTGACAGACTTCACGTTCCTGGGATCCCAGATCACCGCAGACTGTGACAGCAGTCATGAAATTAAAAGACGCCTGCTCCTTGGGAGGAAAGCGATGGCGAACCTAAACAGCATGATAAAAAGTAGAGACATCACCCTGCCAACAAAAGTCCGCATGGTCAAAGCAATGGTATTCCCAGTAGTCATGTATGGCTGTGAGAGTTGGACTATAAGGAAGGCCGAGCGCCGAAGAATAGATTCTTTTGAACTATGGTGCTGGAGGAGACTCTTGAGAGTCCCTTGGACTGCAAGGAGATCAAATCAGTCAATCCTCAAAGAAATCAACCCTGACTGTTCCCTGGAAGGCCAGATAATGAAACTGAAGCTCAAATACTTTGGCCACCAAATGAGAAGGGAGCACTCCCTGGAGAAGACCCTGATGCTGGGAAAGATTGAAGGTCAAAGAAGACGGGGACGGCAAAGGATGAGATGGTTAGACAGTGTCATCGATGCAACGAACATGAAGTTGAGCAAACTTCAGAGGATGGCGGAAGACCGGAAGGCCTGGAGGGAGCTGGTCCATGGGGTCGCAAAGAGTCGGACTCGACTGTGCGACTGAACAACAACATAAAGGTATTTATTTAATTGCATTTATTTTACTTATCTATTCAAAACATTTTTACGCCGCCTTTCCACCCAGTCAGGGTCCACAAGATGATGAACATAAAACGTTAAGAAGAAGAAGAGGAGGAAGAGATTGGATTCATACCCCGCCCTTCACTACTCAAAAGTGTCTCAGAGCAGCTTACAACCTCCTTTCCCTTCCGCTCCCCACAACAGACACCCTGTGAGGTCGGTGGGGCTGAGAGAGCTCTTGACAGAAACGGCTCTTTTTCAAGAACAGCTCTTATCAGAGCTACGGCTTGCCCAAGGTCATCCAGCCAGGTGCGAGTGGAGGAGGAGTGGGGAATCGAACACGGTCCTCCCAGATCAGAGTCCGCGCACTTAACCACGACACTAAACTTCTAAGCGATGTAAAATACAGTTAAAATAATAAAACAAAGTTTGAGTCCAGTGGCACCTTTAAGACTAGGTGCATGAACACGAAAGCTTATACCCAGAATTAAACTTTATTCGTTTGAAAGGTGCCGATGGATTCAAACTTTGTTCTACTGCTTCAGACCAACAGGAGTCCCTTCATTCAAAGCCCTGACATGAAGAAGACAGGAACCCAAGGCAAAATCAATGGACACCTCTGTCGGTGGAAATCATTCGAGCCAAACTTTCCATCCTTCTAAGCAGTCAGTGGCTGTGCTTTTGGAACAGTCCGTGTGACCTCCGAAGCCTGCCTAACAAAAGTCGCCGTCGCCTCTCGCTCTCCCACCCTGCGGACTAATCTGGATGAGAAGTGACCAAGGCATAGAGGAAAACAACATGATTCACTCTGACGTACGAGGAGAGGGACCGCAGCTCTTTCGTTCGCCTGAGCACAGCGAGAGGAAACTGGGTGGCCAGGGGAGGGGGAATGTGCACAGGCCCAAAGGTTAAGATTATTCATCCCTTCTGCTAAGCACTGAAACGGAGCGACAGATTGTGGCCCTCGGATCCACTGATTTCTCTATTCAGATTCAATTTAAGCAACTCACGTGAGACCCTCAGAGGCCTCGGCCTCCCAAGCAGTAGCCAAGGGGGTAAAAACAGAGGACGGGCTGTGCTGCTTCAGCCTGCACCGCAGGGCTTGCGTGACAGCATGCTCCTCAACCTTAAACAAAGATTCTTGCCTACTGGCTGCACGCAGATGTCATGGTGAGCCGGCATCAATGCCAAGTCCAGCTCGTGGCTGTCTCGTTCCCTCCATTCCGGGCTCAATGCAAAGTGATGGTATTGACCTTTAAAGCCCTGTGTGGGCTGAAACCAATACACCTCAAAGACCACGTCCTCCCGGATGAAGCTACCTGTTGGCTCCAGTGAAATTCAGAGGACCTGGTTTGGTTGCCCCCACTGTCAGGGGCTACACAAGGCCTTCTCGGTCATGGAACCAAAGCCTTGGAACTCCCTCCCCCGGGGAGATCGGCCCCTCTCCCTCTATTGTTGCCTTCTGCCAGCGGGTGAAGAGTTTTTCGTTTCGTTGGGCATCCCCGCCCCCTAAAAAATAACTGTTATAGGCTCTTTGGTTCTGGTATGGTTTATGCATTTTTATTTGTCTTAACATTTTAAATGTTGTTTTTAACTGTTAAAATGCTTTGATATTTTTGTGTGTCCCACCCTGGGTACCCTGACTGGGTGAAAAGGCAGCATTAAAAAAGTTTTAAATAAATAAAACAAATGAATAAATTCCCGCGCAGAATCTCTCCTTTTATCTGCGCGGGATCCGATTCTGCCACCTAACATTCATTACAGGAATCCGCCCGCTGCGCTGTTGTATCGTTTAATCCGGTTACCTCTTCCTGGACTGTTCCAGGTCTCCCTTTGGTAAGTAAATAATGGATTCAATGCTATTTGCAGCTGTCTACCTGACGTGAACCCCTTACCTGTACGCAACCCGATTACCTGACCTGACCCCACTCTTCTCCCGTAACACAACATGCAGCACTTTGAAGACGTCTCAGTGCTCAAAAGAGCATTACTGTTATAGACATGGGAAGAAATGTCCCTTCTTTTTCCAAGACTTCAGCTTGTACATTAATGGAGCAAAGAAAGATACTGTTAACCCTCTATTACAACTGTTCTGCTGAAAGAAACAGAACATTGTTAACATGCCTTTAACTTAGACACGAGTCAGAATTCTGCCTCTAAGAAGCAAGGAACGTTCTGGTCCCTGCAAAGTTCAATATGAAACAGAATCTTAATATATCCAGACACGAGTCCAGTGGCACCTTAGACACCTACAAGCTTTTCAGGGTATGAGCTTCTGAGAGTCAAAGGGAGATATGGTGCCTACTGGAAGGAGGAGGAGGAGGAGGAGGAGCTCCCATGTCAGCACAGACACGAGATCCAGTCGTTTAGTGGTAACGGAGACAGTAACGGAGAGCCAGTTTGGTGTAGTGGTGTCAGCAAGCTGCCAATGTGTCTTTAATGTATGTATTGGGCCTGTCTGCATCCCTTCCCCCCCCTCGCTTGTCAACAACCTCTATTGCCATGGTAACGGTAGAATACTCTGATGCGCATGTCCACCCTCACCCCCATGCGCTCATCTCCTCCACTGCATTCCTTCCCATGTACGCTAGCTTTGCTTTGATGGTGCGTTATCAACCCAAGGCCACAGGTGGTGTGCAGCAAGAGGCTTTTGCTTAGTCTGTAATGAATATGTAGTGTGGGAATAGTCTAATTGTTTAACTGTAGGGAACCGTTGCTTCTCAGGGTTTGGGCACGCTGGGCGCCTTCTAGGCGGGAGCAGGAATCATACCTATTGGCTACTGTAATTATGAACTTGCTTTAACCTATCTGTCAAATGCTCAACTCGTTATTCTGAACAGAGAATCTGTTCCAAGTGCTTCATGGTTTCAATAAAGTAAAACCTTCCTGCAAGTGTGTACTTCATTGCCTGCTGTGGGGTCTGACAAGTGGTTAAGTGCGCGGACTCTAATCTGGGAGAACCGGGTTTGATTCCCCACTCTTCCACTTGCACCTGCTGATGTGACCTTGGGTCAGTCACAAACTCTGGCACAGCTGTCCTTGAAAGAGAGCAGTTTGTGTCAGAGTTCTCTCAGCCCCACCCACCTCACAGGGTGTCTGTTGTGGGGAGGGGAAGGGAAAAGGAGTTTGTAAGCCGCTCTGAGACTCCAAGTGAAGGGCGGGGTATAAATCCAATCTCTTCTACTCCTCTTCATCTTCTTCTATATAAAGGACAGCAGCTGGTAAGCTCCAAGTTGTTGTATCCTCACTGCAAGGCCCCATGGGCTGGGAGGGGGGGTGCAAAGGAAAACCCGTATGGCCAGACTGGGGAGCCAGGGGTGCAGCACTAGGGAGACGCTCCCACACTGCTTGACTCCTGCAGACAAGGTTGTTCCACTGTGCTGAAGCCACAATCGGAGTGGTTCCCTCCCCCCCGAGCAGCCTCCTGTTCCCTCCCTTGCACTAGTTGCTCGCGAGCCGCATAAGAGCCCTGGATGGGCCAGTTCCGGCCCTCGGGCCTTATGTTTGATACCCCTGCTTTAGACTATAGGACTTGTGAAGCCATAGCCACATGTGCTAAAGACATGGCTGCCTAGCATTTGGCGGATGGAACTTCCACAGGAAAGAGATGAAGTTGTGGTGGGGGGAATTGTAGCATTCCTGGGTGCAAGGAACTTGAAAGTAATTTATCCTCCCAGGCACCTCGAGGCTGGTTGGGGAGAGACGGAGAGAGAGAAAATGTCTTCGGGGAGCCAAAGTACCCAAACCTGCCTTAGAAAATGCACGAACACAAAGGATCCGTTTCAGGCTCTTTTGCGTACAGCTCACAACCATCAACCGTCTTTATTCCCAGTAACTAACATCTTGTCAAAGATGTTTCAGGTCTGTGAATTCACAGGGCTGCAGGCAATCAAACCAGTTTTAATTTTTTATAGCGGAAGCCGGGCGAGATAAAGAGAAGCTGAAGCGCTAATTAAGGAGCCAGTGATTACCAGGAGTAATACTGGGAGAAATTAACCACTTGTTTTAATTTACACAACCAGAGCTACATTTTTTTAAAAAAAACAAACTTGGAAGCAAATTCTTGGCTGTTGTAGATTTTCCGGGTTGTCTGGCTGTGGTCTTGGCATTGTAGGACCTGACGTTTCACCAGTAGAAGAAGAAGAAGAAGTAGAAGTAGAAGTAGAAGTAGTAGTAGGAGAAGGAGAAGGAGAAGGAGGAGAAGGAGAAGGAGAAGGAGAAGGAGGAGGAGAAGAAGGAGGAGGAGGAGGAGGAGGAGGAGGAGGAGGAGGAGCAGGGAGGAGGGAGGAGGGAGGAGAGAAACGGCTCTTTTTCAAGAACAGCTCTTATCAGAACTACAGCTTGCCCAAGGTCATCCAGCAGCTGCGAATGGAGGAGTGGGGAATCAAACCCGGTTCTCCCAGATTAGAGTCCGCGCAGTTAACCACTACACCAAACTGGCTCAGTAGCTGTGACTGGCATCCTCAGAGGTCTAACACAGAAAGATGGCGTACTCTCTGTGTCAAGGTGAGAAGAAAAATGGTAGGCAGGTATTTTTTATATCTACTCAGGAAGGTGAGGTAGGGCTGAGTCATTATCTCATAGGGACTCCCCAGGCTGTGAACATACTTGGCTGTTCGTGGTCCCATTTTCTGCTACCTACTGAAAGTAATAACTAAATGTAGTAAAGGGGAAAGCAGTGAAGCGATACCTTGGTATGGCATTCAAGGTCTTGCAAAAAAAAAAAAAAAGGAAAAAAAGGAACCAATGAACAAATGCATCCACAATTAACAACTCCCCCCGCCCCCCATACACACATACACGCAGACAAAGGTGACACCAATACCTGCTGTTGCTGACTGCGCAGATCGGTGATCTCTTTCTGATCCTCGTCGTGCAGTCTCTTCATTTCCTCGCACGACTGCTGGAGGTGGTTGTGTTCTCGTACCAACTGGCCGTTCTTGCGCTTCAAGGTGTCCATGTCCTCCTTCAGCTGGGACTGGTCACTTAGCAGGCGGCTGTGTAAGGTGCTGCAATGGTAAGGCAGCGGTCAAGGTGCTGCAACCCTACCTGGTCATGGCGAGCTATTGGGACCGTCCAGTGCTCCCCCCTAAGCCGAGTTGGTGTGAGCCAGCTCACCGTTCTTTAGCCCCCGGCTCTCCCATTTTTTGCCTCAGCTCAGGAAAGATGGTCCCAGAGCAAACTAACTTACGCAGCAGCCAAGTTGCTCGCTCACAACTTTAATGCCGGTCGCTCGCAAAGCAGGGTTTTTGCTCACATGACTCCACAGCTTAGAGGGTGCATTGCGTGTGACCCCAGTATCATAGTAATAACACTGGCAACCGAACCACTCTTGAACCCAATGCAGGGTGTGGGTTTTCACATTTAAAGCCCTGAATGGCTAAAGAGCGGAGTTGTCTGAAGATTGTCTTCTCCCAGACGTTCCTGTGCGGGAATTAAGATCAACAGGAAAACCCCCCCCCCCCCGACTGCCCCATCAATCAAAGATGCTTACTTGCTGGGTACACAACAGAGGGTCTTTTCAGTGGTGGCCCCACAATGACAGAACAACCTAACCAGGGAGGTGCGCCTGGCCTGCTCACTTTCCATCTTTAAGAGGCAGCGGACGACTGTTTTGTTTAGGACTGAGCTCTGTTAAGTTTCTTGGCAGTCCTTGAATTGTGATTTTAAATTTTGGGTTTTGTGTTCTTTAGGTATTTTATTTTACGCATTTTATCCATGTTTTAAGCAGCTTCGAGCTCCTTGAGGGAGGGAGGTGGCTAATAAACGCTCTTTAAAAAACAAGATTAAAAACATTCACAGAAAGCTTTTGTTAAAACACATTTAAAGGCTGAGGATTTGTGCCCTGCCCTGGATAGGCCAGGCCAGGCCGGCCCGATCGTGTCAGATCTCGGAAGAGAAGCAGGGTCGACTCTGGCAAATACTTGGATGGGAGACCTCTAAGGAATACCAGCAGTTGAGAGGTGGGGACAGGCTCTATTCAGCCACCTCTGTGAATATCCTCCAGGCCCCCAGTAGGGGTCAGTCACTCACCATAAGTCACCATGACTTTCAGGTGCACACACATGCACATGTGGAAAAATACAGAAAATACAAAAAAAAAAAATAAAGACTGAGGATTTACAGTGAAAATAAATCACAGGCAAAAACTATTTCATGGTTACATTCCAATAAACGTCTGTTTAAAATTCAGATACACCCTGCCTTTCTCCCAAGCCTTTCAGAACCCCAGGTGTATAAGGACCGCATTACGATCACCACTGAAAAATTGGACAATATAAACATTTAAACGGATGTGAGATACATTAAACCAGATTAAAAACCATAACTCCTTGGCAAACAGAAGGGGAAGTCATGGAAGCAGTGACAGAGTTCACGTTCCTGACTCTGGGAAAAATTGAAGGTCAAAGAAGACGAGGACAGCAAAGGATGAGTGGTTAGACAGTGTCATAGACGCAACGAACATGAAATTGAGCAAACTTCAGAGGATGGCGGAAGACAAGAAGGCCTGGCGTGATCTGGTCCATGGGGTCGCGACCTTGGAATGTTTTGCTGCCTTTGTAGTAGATAAGACTGTGAGAACTGTTGATGGTGCCGTTCCCAATCTGGCTGATGTGAACCAAACGACTGAAGGCTATCTCCCGCCTTGGTTTTCTCCCACTCGAATTCTTGCTGAGCGCAAACTGTATTCATTGGCTAACCCTTTTTATTTGAACTGTCTATAGCTGTACCTGCTTGGCTTTCAGTTTCATTCCTGACAATGACCATGAAAGTGTATCAATAGTGACTTATAATAAAGCAATCTATTCTTATGTGGACTGCAACTGCTCTATTGAACCTGACAATCAGGGAAAATGGCAGTGATAACTAGCCATCTTTGAATTTCAGCCTGGTGGGAAAAGGTAACTGGAACAGACAGCATCCACAAGAGCAATTATCCACTCCCTCGCTGAAAGATATGTGGCCCCGGATAGCAAGGCTTTTCCCCCTCTAACTACTGGTGCAGCAAGCCACCTGGCATTAAATTCAGCATAGTCTTGGCAAGCTACACGTGAGCCTCCATGTTCTTTAAATCTAAGGAATGACTCCCTCTTCTGTGTTCTCTACAAGTTAGACCTGTTAAGGCAAGGAGCAGGGTCTTTTTGGTGGAGGCTCTCACTAGTGTTCCCTCTAAACCAGGGGTGTCGAACTCATTTGTTATGAGGGCCGGATCTGACATAAATGAGACCTTGTTGGGCCAGGCCACGTGTCTCATAAAATGTAAAGCCAGGTAGTGGAGATATAAACTTTATAAAGGACACAAGCACAAGGGGGCTGTCTTTAACTTAAAATAAAAACATGCTTAAAACATTAGCTCTGTAAGCTGCAAACCTACTTTTGATTTATTGACATTCACCACAGTAATCTCATGCTCAGAGTTCTGAGTCTAGGACCCAGGTTAAAACATGAAATGGCTGAGTGATTAAGAGAGTCTGGCGAAGCAAGCTATGATGCAGCAGCAGAACTGGAAGCAGGAGATGGCCAGTTCCACTGCGGGCCTGATGGAAGCCCTCCAGGGGCCTCATCTGGCCCCCGGGCCGCATGTTTGACACCCCTGCTCTAAACTGAGTTAGTGTGAGATAGCTCACAGTTTTTTAGCCTCCGGCTCACACATTTTTGCCTTAGCTCAGGAAGGACGGCTCCAGAGCAAACTAATTTATGCAGAAGCCAAATTGCTCGCTCACAAGTTTAATGCCAGTAGCTCACGAAGCAGGGTTTTTGTTCACAAGCCTCCATGGCTTAAAGAAAGCACTGGCTCTCACCACTGGTCTTTTCTGGATTATTGGTTTTCATTGAGTTTTATTCTCTTAAATTACTGATGTGAATTCCTATTCTAACACAGTTTCATGCTGTAAGTTTGCTTAGAGTTCTTACGCAGACTATGAGACAGATGAGTCTATTAAATGGTTAAATAAAAACCTTTAAAAGGTTGGTGCGGAGCTGGTCTCTCGCCACTTAATAGGCAACGTCAGTGCTTCCCTTGGAGAGAAAGAGTGGCTACTCATCTCGGGTCACTGAAAATTACAAGACTGGATTTTGGTGCGCAGTCAGCATGCTGCATCATCCCTCTGTACGGAAATTATTACTGAAGTAAATTCCCCACATAGTTTTTTGTTTTTGTTTGTTGCCTGAACATACGTTAATCCACAGAAGGCTTCCAAGTGAACTCTGCCGAAGGTGGGCTACAGATTTTGAACTGTACATCAGAACTGGAAAGCAATAAAGGAAAGTGATGTTTTCTTTGACACCTAATTGCTCTTAGGAAAATCCTCATTAATGCTGTCATGTGCTTCAAAGGCCTCCAACCTAGACTAACCCAGGCTTCTGAAAGTTATAGGAAAATAGATTTTTTTTTGGGGGGGGGATAGATTTTTATTTAAAAAACCTTTCAACATATCTACAATTTGTTATAAATTACATATATCTTCCAAATTACAAACACATATACATGTTCTAATAATTCAACCCTCTAACAATATAACCTACGCTAAAGTCCAAATCTACCAATTCTAAACAACACTAATTCATAAGTGTAACAGCTTAACATTTGAACACTTTACTAGTTTAACTATTCTACATATTAACATGTTTAACAAATTAATCCATTTAATGATTAAGTTTATGTTACACTTATACACTTACTGTCTTTACTGTTTTTGCAACCAGAATCATAAACAGCAAATGTACTTTACACAGAGGAATTGGTCTGAAAGTTATTGGGGGGGGGGCAATTGCATCCTTCCTGTTCAGGCAGAAGAAAACCACAAAAGAGTTACCAGTCAGCCTCTGTTCAAACTGAGCGGGTGCTGTCTCTCCCGATCCCCCTTTTCTTCAGATGCCGATTCTCTATCCGCAAAGATTAAACCTCTAATCCTTAATCTGCTTCCCAAAAGCTCTTAACACTGACCCTCGACCAATATTTCGAATTGTGATGTTATAAAAGGAACTTCACGTTCCGGGGATCCCAGATCACCGCAAACTGTGACAGCAGCCATGAACTTAAAAGATGCCTGCTCCTTGGGAGGAAAGCGATGGCGAACCTAAACAGCATGAGAAAAAGTAGAGGCATGACCCTGCCAACAAAAGTCTGCATGGTCACAGCAATGGTATTCCTAGTAGTCATGTATGGCTGCAAGAGTTGGACTATAAGGAAGGTCGAGCGCCGAAGAATAGATTCTTTTGAACTGTGGTGCTGGAGAAGACTCTCGAGAGTTCCTTGGACTGCAAGGAGATCAAATCAGTCAATCCGAAAAGAAATCAACCCTGGCAGTTCCCTGGAAGGCCAGATAATGAAACTGAAGCTCAAATACTCTGGTCACCAAATGAGAAGGGAGCACCCACTGGAGAAGAAGACCCTGATGCTGGGAAAGATTGAAGGTCAAAGAAGACGGGGACGGCAAAGGATGAGATGGTTAGACAGTGTCATAGATGCAATGAACATGAAGTTGAGCCAACTTCAGAGGACGGCGGAAGACCGGAAGGCCTGGCGTGATCTGGTCCATGGGGTCGCGAAGAGTCCGACTCGACTGTGCGACTGAACAGCAACAACAACAACAAAAGTGTCCATTGATGACAAGGACAGGAGAGGAGAGCGGGTGATATGTGACAGCCTCTCCGGCTGTCAAGATACACGGACACCCACCAGATGCGGTTTAGAGGCTGAGGGAGAACCAAAAAGGAGAGTCCTGACCTGGATAGCCCAGGATAGCCCGATATCATCAGATCTCAGAAGCTAAGCAGGGTCGGGTTCTGGCTAGTATTCAGATGAGTGACCTCCAAGGATTATCAGGGTTGTGACGCAGAGGCAGGCAAGGGCAAGCCACCACTGAAACATCTCTTGCCTCAAAAACCAAGTCTAGCTTGTCACCTAGTCATGCATAATGCTAAAAAAAGAGCTAGAACTTCTGCCTGCTAGACAATATTCGGATCTCTCGGCTATACTGAACACTGTCATATGATTAAAAAAAAAACACCCTTCAAATTGCATTGGTGTCTGGCGCATTTACTTACTGATAAAAATCAGCCTCCTTGGCAGCCTCTTCACATCTTTTTAGTGTCTTGGTGTGCTGGTTCTGGAGAGACTGCAGGTCCGACATGGCCTTCATACACTGTACCTTCAATCTTTCATAATCGTGGTTTGGTTTGGGGCTTGGCCTGCCAAGAAAAGGAAACTTTCAAGGGTCACATGACATGAGAAGCCCACAACCTTAAAACGACATAGATGCAAAACAACATTACATACTGTTAACTATTATAACTTCTGTCGGTACTATCCAAAGAGGTCTCTCATCCGAGAAAAATCTTCTGTACTTAATCCAAATATCAAACAAATTTCTTCTAATATAATGATGTTTTTAAAAACCGTCCATTTTCACTTTATCGTACCATAAATAGGCATGCCAACCAAATTTACAATCATGTCCTTCTAACGCCAAACGTTTCTTGTTGTCTAACGTAGTCCACTGTTGCAGCCAGGTTGGCCAACCGCATCATGGTATAGTCTAAAGTTTGTTAACTGGAATCCACCTCTTTCTTTCGCATCACATAATATCTTCATTTTAATCCGTGGTTTTCTCCCGGCCCAAACAAACTTTGAAATTTCTCTTTGCCACATATTGAATACCTTCAAGTCTCTTACTATTGGAATTGTCTAGAATAAAAACATCAACCGAGGTAAAATGTTCATTTTGACCACTGAAATTCTGCCCATCAATGACAAATTCAAAGTATTCCATTTTTTGATATCCTGCTGTATTTTAGGCCACAATTTGTCATAGTTGTTCTTATAAAGATCTGTTTTTCATTGTCAAATCTATACCTACTTAGTCTTTTTCACCAACATACTGTTAACTATTAATTTACACAAAATGACTGCAAGCAGCGAGTGTTCGCAGTTTTAAGTCACCTTGTAAGACACTGAGAAACCAAGAGGAATGTTCAGCGCACTGGCCAAAACCTTACTGATGCCAACAAATGAACCAAACTAGTATGTTTAAAGGTGCATCGCCTATTGGCTAATTCGGGGTTCCCCAACATAGCACATGCCAATACTTCCCTTGGCACCCACCAAGCTGTTCAGAAAGTAGGCGGGGCCATTGAAGGGCAGGGTTTATTCAATTCAATTTATTACAGGTCTATATGACCGAAGTCTTGACCAAAAAGAGAATGCAAAAGGGATAAAATAGGTACATAAAATTGACATAAAATATGACAAAGTACATAGTCACAATCAGTAAACATATAAAACCCAGGCATAGCCCAGAGAATAAAAAGACCTAACTACACTTGGGGCGGAGCCAACTAACAAAAATCCTCCGAAGATTGAAAGTTGGTGTAGGTGTTTGCAAAGATGATAAAGCTTTCAGTGTTTCTTGAGAGCAGCAACCTTAGCCAGGAACCGCGCCACGTTAGCTGTTATCAGTCCATCGGCATTTGAATCAGATAACAATACTGAGAGCACCCAAGGTTGCGAGGGAAGATTCATCTTCGTAAGAATAGGAATGATATATGTCCCTCTATCTTGAGTCCAATGGGGACAGCGAAACATCAGATGGTCTAAAGTTTCAATTTCGCCAGAATTGCACAGACAGAGGCGATCTGAGTAAGGTAAGCCTCCAAATCTGCCCAGCGTTACCATCGTTGGAAATGCATTTAAGCGGGCCAGCATAAAGGCGGTGGGATGGAATTGGTAGCAATGAATGAAAGTCAGGAAATCTCTCTGGAGGGGGCAACCCCAGAGCCAAAGGAGAACAGGTGCATCTGGCCCTGGCCACGGTGCTGGCCCAATCCAACTGTTTGAGTTTCTTCAAGGTTTCCTCGAGCTGAGAGGGCATTACCTCTTCAGTAGGTGAGGAAATTGGAACTCCCAATGTCTTGAGTTTACCCGCAAGAAGGGAGCAGGGCTTATTACTGGCTTGTTACTCATTCAAATGAAAGGGTTTTCCACTGGAGATCAGAAGGACTGGTAAAAACGTGGGATCCCCTCGGCCAGTGCGTGGTTCCATCTCCCCTTTCGGCTTTCCTTCCTCCCAGGAGGCGTGACCGGCAAAGTATTACATTTGGCTCCGCCTCCTGCAGAACCTATTTAGGGTTTGGGTCTGCCACCCATGGAAGCTTGTTCTGGAGCAGTGCTCACCACCAACTCTTCAGTTTCCCCTCATCGATAGAGCAGTGTTTTTATGCGCATGTTGGAAACATTCATCTATGGCAGGGGTGTCGAACTCATTTGTTATGAGGGCTGGATCTGACATAAATGAGACCTCTGTTGCCAGAGGCGCTGCCTTTTACTCTTGGGTAGCCCCAATAGCAGGGGCACCCCACTTCTAACCTGATCCAGAGACCCACAAAATTCAGGCCAAGGCAGGCACTCCTGGTTCTGAGACACAGAGCTAGCCACAGCTCTGAAAAAGAGGTCTCCATTTTCAGGTGACAGGCAACCTCAGAGCAAGCCTCCAGTCTTCCCCCTCCACCCAGCAGAGATTATGCTTATGGAATGACAATGAGTTCTAGCAGGTAAAGTATCTACATTTCTAAAGTCTATTTAATTCTCTGAATACTTGTCTTTTCTACTCTGTCCCTCAAGATACCGGGATAAACCAATCAAACATTCAAATTATTAACGATCCTTCCTGACGCTAATCAGGGATGTTTCCCACCTTTTGTTTACCCTGGGCCAGGACCATTAGTGGTCAGATAATCCATTCAACTAGCCACCCAGCACCTGGCTTCTATTGTTAAATCCAGACCCTGCCTCTCTGGAAGCTCACTGGTCATATCTAGGCCTTGCCCATCCTGAGGCCACACACCCCTGGGACTCATCATTGGTCCAGGAAATCTATTGTTCTCACCTGAGACCAGCCCCCAGGACCAGCCATTGGTCTGCATTGTCTTCCATAGGGTATATCCCAGCGTAAACATGGCCTCAGCCCATGTGTTTTCTGCCATAATCCAAAATGGCAGTCCACCCCTAAACTCTCTGAGTTTAGGCCACAATCCATGGACCTCTGCACATCTGGAGCAGGTTGTATGACCCCTCTATAAATTATCAATCACCTCTGCTTCCTTAGTTCTATAAATGTGTGTGGTTGTGTATTGTTTGAATGATATATATCTCCCAGTAAAGAGACATTATATTTTACTGAATCCAGTCTCTGTGTCTGTTCAGATACTTACAGCAAGGGTGGGACTTCTGTATACATTGGTGAGAACCCTAATTTGCCTATTGCCAATTAATAATCAT
>NW_015169302.1:84824-106322 GCF_001447785.1 Gekko japonicus
GTATTTGGGGGTTACTTTCAACTATAATGGCAGCTCTTCAGCTCATATAACCTCTACAATCTGTTCTGCTGAGAGAAATGTTAATGCTATTATCAGGTTTTTTAGGAAGGAGGGCCAAGGTGTTATTCTTGCGGCTTTGAAATTATTTGACGCAAAGGTCCTAACCCAACTCACATATGGTACGCAAGTAATCACAATAAATGAGAATAATTTTAAGGACCTGGAAAAAGTTCAATCTAAATTTATTAGAGCATTGCTTAATGCGCCTAAATGTACAGCGAATGTAGTTCTTAGGCAGGAGATTGGGGTGACAAAAATGGAAACGAAAATCTGGATTGCTTCGATTACTTATTTGTTAAGAACGCACTTGAAGCCTACAGGTCTAATTCCATCTTTTTTAGCGGCCACTCCATATCCTCAATGGTCCTCCAAAATACTAGTCAAACTTGGATCAATCGGGCTTCATCTATAGTAACCCAACGCCTAATAGATATAGAGGCTCAGACAGAAGCTGTAAGATATAGAGCCTTAAAATCTTGGACAGGTTTTGCTCCCGCTCCGTATCTTTCTAATATCATATACGACGGCTATAGATGGGTTTTCTCTAGAGCACCTTTTGATGCCCTACCCTCAAATTTGTTACAAGGAAGGTTTTTGCGTTGGCCTAGATCCCAAAGATGTTGCCCTTGTACAAATCTTGAAATAGAGTCGGTCTCACATGTTCTGTTACATTGTAATTTTTATGCTATGGAGAGATTGTTGTCCAAATTTAAACCCTTGGATGTCCAGTTGAAATTTGCGGAATTAAGGATTTTAAACTTTTTGTTGGAAGACCGGAGAGAAAGGATTTCTTTAGCTGTGGCAAAATTTTGCTTCCAGGCCCTTAAAAAAATGATATCTTAGATAGTGAATAGCTGACAAATTAGCGTTGTTTTGGTGAGTTTTAATGATAATTGTGCTGCTTCTATATCCGTTTTAATGCTTTTATATATCTATTTGATTTTATGTATTACTGTGTATTTTATTATTCCCCTTGGAAATGTTCTATAGTGGCTGGTCACTTGACCGTATTAATAAACTTGACTTGACATACAAGAAATGTGCACAAACACACCAACAGGCCTTGCAAGCAACCTACAGCAGAGACTTGAGCAAAACTTGATCCCAAGCACAATATTTATTTATTTATTTATTTCATTGGATTTCTTGACTGCCCTTCCCCGTTTACATGGGGCTCAGGGCGGTTTACAAGTGGATAATTCAATACAAATTATAAAACCAATTAAAACCACAAGCCTACAATATTAAACAATCAACATACATATTTAAAACATTGCAAGAACAAATGACATGTCTAGCATTCACATTTTTTTGGAGGGGGGAGGGCGGGCGGGTACCGGGCAGATGTAAGGAACCATCGCTGGCCTCAGAGAAAGGCCTGGCGGAACATCTCTGCCTTACATGCCCTGCAAAACTTTAATAGATCGGACAGGGCACGGATGTCATTTGGCAGAGAGTTCTACCAGGCCGGGGCCAAGGCTGAGAAGGCCCTGGTCAAGGCCAGCCAGATATCTTTGGGGCCGGGAGCAAACAGGGAATTCTTATCTGCTGATCTCAGTGCTCTTCGGGGACCATACTGGGAGTGGCAGGATGGGCACAAACTGGCTGACGACTTCTGGCTGGTTCGCGGTTTGCGAAGCAAAGTTCGCAAACTGAAGAACCGCCATGAAATGTCATGATTTCTGGTGGTTTGTGATAGTTTGTGAAGAGCAAAAAGATGGGGTTTCCTCACGAAAACCAGCTCATCTGCTTGATTTAAATGGCCCCGTTTTCTGCTCCCCATGGGTTTTCGAGGGAAGCAGAAAGCAGGGGTATAAATGGCTCTGAGCCATTTAAACCAAACAGCTGAGCTAAGGGGATTTTGGAGCTACTTAAACCTCTGCTTTCTGTTCCCGTGAAAAGCCGCAGGGAGCAGCAAGCAGGGGTTTAAATTTTAAACAGTTCAGTTCATGAACCAGCGTACTGGTTTGTGGTTCAGTTTGTGGGTTAGCCACGAACTGGACTGCAAAAATGTGGCTCATGCCCATCCCTAATCCTGATTCTTATTTCCACTGCAGCAGAATGGGCACAATCCTGCTTCCTCCCCCACCCCATTGTCAGGAACTAAACAAGGAAGCCCCTGACCCCAGAAAGCAACCAGAAGTATGGCTCAGACAGGCTACGATACTGTAGGCAAACCACGAACAGCTACAGCTACGGATACTGTAGGCAAACCATGAACAGGCCAATAAGGACTAGACTTGGCCTCAGTAATGGAGCTCCAATGGCTCAGAGGACTGCCAGTTAAAATGCATTTTAACAGGAAATGCAAAACAGCCAGCCTTTTTAAATTAAACATTATCATCTTCCTTTAAAGTTAAGCAGACATAGGCATCAAGGCTGTGTCTTTCTACAGACAGTCAGGATGGGTCATGCAGGAATCAGGTGTTTTAAAAAATCTAACAAATTCTATCATTAAGAATGGGGACAGTAGACGCTTGGATAATGTGCTTCCAATTCACGTTGAAACTGGATTTTTTTCTGTATGAAATGGCAAAATCCAGTTTCAAACGATGCCTCAAGTGCAGTATTCATCCTGTGTGAGTGGCAATACAGGCAAACATCAGACAGCACACATTGTGGTAATTGCCAAGATATATCAATAAACACAACTGGCCAAAGAGCTGCTACAGTTTAGTGTTGGGATGTCAAATAATATATAATACATAAAATGTAATGCCAGGTAGCGGAAATATAAACTTTATAAAGGACAAAAACCCAAGCATAAAATAAAAACATGCTTAAAACATTAGCACTCTTGCAATATTTTGTTTATTTTACAGTGCCTGATAACTGACACCTCTTGCTCTGAATTACTGCATCAAAATATCTGTGCTGTTGCAATCCTGAGTATGCTGTTCAGGTGTGTATCTGTAAGCTGCAAACCTACAACGATGCAGCAGCAGCAGAACTGGAAGAAGCAGAAGACAGCCAGTTCCACTGTGGGCCTCATAGAAGCCCTCCGGGGGCCTGATCCGGCCCCTGGGCTGCACGTTTGACACCCCTGGTTTAGTGGCTAAGAGACTGCGATGGTGAACCAGAAACTAAAAGGTTCACAAAGTGCGTGGTTATGCTAGAAGTTAGGGGAAGAGGCGGGAAAGTTCACTGTCAGCAAAGAAAGAAGGGGCCCACGACAACTAACAGATGAGCTGCAAGAGGGAGGCCAATATGGTACAGTTACTATTGCATAGCTAATTCCTTGTAATGTAACAGAAGATGCAACTAGACATTTCGGTGTCCTTGGGGATGTCACTGCCACTATAGAGCTGAACCCGGAAACTACAACTGGAACAGAATGTGGCAGCCCAACTGCTGTCCAGGGACAGCTACCGGGAACACACATTGCCCGTTTTGAAACAGCTACATTGGCTGTCGGTCTGTTTCCAATTTCAATTCAAGGTGCTGGTTATGACCTTTAAAGCTCTTCAAGAGCTGGGCCCCACAATTTGTAAAACACCAACTACGGTTGCCAGGCAGCCATCTGGGGGCTACCCCACCACTTAGGGTGGCCTATCTGACATCAACCAGAATCCGGGCCTTTTCCATCGTGGGTCTGGCTCCCTGAAGAGGTGTGGCGAAACGGGGACCCGCCCTCAGCCCTGGAAGACTGAGCAGCCATTCTGTGGCTCGCAAGCCCCTGTGTTGGCCTTCCTACCCTTTCCTGGTGGGGCTATTTCCCTTAGTTACACGCTGCCACCACTCACTGAATTGACGCCACCTTCCTAGAGGGACAGTGAGACCCCTCTGGCTGATCCCCCAACCTTGGGAAGTTGGTACCACAATCTTGGGGGGGGGGACTGGAGAGTTGGCAACCCCTCCAATTTGGGCCAGTTTGAGTTCCCTGGCCTCCCTTTGCCCCTGGTAACGTGCTGAGCGGGGAGGACTAGGTGGTCAAGGCACACCAGGTCTTATTTAACTCAAAAAGGTTTATTTTAACTATGTACGAGTTAAGCGCAGAAAATAAACACAAGCACATTAACACAACCTGGGCAGAAAAGAAATACTATTTAAAATGCCACTTCTCTGTCCCCTGCACACCCCTCTCTCTGTCTCTGGAGGTGGTGGAGAAACCTCCAGCCCTTCACTGGACTGGTTCACCGGTACTGTTGCCCTCCCGGCTGTCCGCCATGGTTTATAGTGGCCTGGATACCCTGGAGTTTGATGCCCCCACCTCTACTCTCCCTTGAAGCTGCCGTCCACGCTGAACCGAAGGCTGAAGACCAAACTCCCCCCTCAGGAGCCAAAGCCTTTATCCTCCTGGCTCCGCCCCTGGGGTGTGTCCATATTTTCCTGCTCTTTTCCCTGGAGCTTCTGGGAACTGTAGGCAGGGAGGTATGGCAGCTCCATTGTTCCCTATGGAGTACCTCCCCCCTCCTAAGGACTACCAGGCTGGCATCCATTTTAAAATACACTGCTGCCTCTGCCTGGCAGCAGCATGTCATCAAAAGGGGTATTGGGGGGGGGGGGGCTCCTTAGAAGCGCTGCAAGGCCTGCCTGCTTGCCAGGGCTTTTGAGGGGGGGAGGGCTGAATGGCAGCCATCTTTTAAGGGGGGGGAAGCATTTGGGGCTTGCTATTCTATCTTTGGTTTTAGTTGGGGATGTCTTAACTCTTACTGTAAGTTGCCTTGAACAAAGAGGAAATGTGGGAAATGTTTTAATAAACAAATAAATGTATTTATTTGTTTGCATTTTTACCCCGCCCTCTCTGCAAACAGAAAAAAATGCGACAGGCCTAGGTGCGTATTTCCCTACCCCCTCACAGTGGCTATTTCAAGCACCTGAAAAGCTTCTGGGTGGGGGCAAAGCAACAGTGCCAGGCCCAGGGCCCGCACTACAAGCCTGCATTTTTAAAAGGCCCAAGATCACCACAAAAGAAGAAGAAGAGATTGGATTTCTACCCCGCCCTTCACTACCCAAAGGAGTCTCAGAGTGGCTTACAGACTCCTTTCCCTTCCCCTCCACACAACAGACACCCTGTGAGGTCAGTGGGGCTGAGAGAGCTCTGACAGAAACGGCTCTCTTTCAAGGACAGCTCTTATCAGAGCTACGGCTTGCCCAAGGTCATCCAGCCAGGTGCAAGTGGAGGAGGAGTGGGGAATAAAACCTGGCTCTCCCAGATTAGAGTCCGCGCACTTAACCACTAAGAAGAAGAGATGGGATTTATAGAGCGGCTGACAAACTCCTTCCCCTTCCCCCTCCCCACAACAGACGCCCTGTGAGGTAGGCGGGGCTGAGAGAGCTCTTGACAGAAACGGCTCTTTGAGGGACAGCTCTGAGAGAACTTGTGACTGACCCAGTGTCACACCAGCAGCTGCAAGCGGAGGAGTGGGGAATCAAACCCGGTTCTCCCAGATTAGAGTCCGCGCACTTAACCACAACACCAAACTGGCTCTCTAAAGTCACAGCAGGGCCTCCTGGGACCCTGTAACGTCTGGTTGTGGGGGGAGAGAGAGAGAGAGAGAGAGAGAGAGAGAGAGAGGGAGGGAGAGAGAGGGAGAGAGAGACGGAGAAGCCGCCTCCTCAAACAAGAATATCATGATGGAGAGGCTGTGAGCAATGCAATTATTTAATAGGAATGTCCCATCAGATCAGCCTCGCCTGTTCCTGTTTACAGTGAGAACCATATTATTTAGCACAATGCCTAGCCCCACCCCAAGGAAGGAAGTCTCTCCTCCGCTCCAGCCCCACCTAAAAATGGCAGGAACACCCAGGGATTACTGACATAATGTACGTGAAGTGCCCCCGAGCACCCTGAAGCAATGCAGAAGTGCAAAGAGTGATTCGGATATAAATCTTCCCCTGTGTAATACACATCATCCTGCAAGCTGACATTCCTCTGCCCTTTTTTTATTATTTGGCCATACGGAGAAGTCAACTGAGAGGCAGACCATCCTTCCTTCAGGCTTACATTCCCCGAGCATAGAGAGTAATCTGTTTCCTGACAATCAGCAACTTCAAATCAATGAAACCAAAAAACAAAACAAAACCCCCCACAACATGATTTAGACTACTGATTTCAATTTTGGTTTCTATCCCGCTTTTGGTTTCAGTGTCAGAGGAAAGCCATGTCCATCTGCAGAAGAAGAACTGGATTCGAGTCCAGCAGCTCCTTAGAAACGAGCAGGAGATGAGCTTTCGAGCCACAGCTCCCTTTGACAGATACGGCAGATACGGTTCATACCTCGTGGCCCTTTCTTTACACACCCAGGGAAATGCTGATTGCCACTTTCGGGTCAGGAAGCAATTTGGAGACACTTTGGTGTGGTGGTTAAGTGTATGGACTCTCATCTGGGAGAACTGGGTTTGATTCCCCACTCCTCCACTCGCAGCTGCTGGATTACCTTGGGCAAGCCGTAGTTCTGGCACAGCTGTCCTTGAAAAAGAGCCGTTTCTGTCAAGAGCTCTCTCAGCCCCACCCACCTCACAGGGTGTCTGTTGTGGGGAGGAGGAGGGAAAGGAGTTTGTAAGCTGCTCTGAGACTCCAAGTGAAGGGTGGGGTATAAATCCAATCTCTTCCTCTTCTTCTTCTTTCCCCCCAGGCCAGTTTGGCCAGGGATCCTGTAAGTTTTTTGTCATATTCTGGGCATGGAATAGGGGTCACTGGGGGCATGGGGGGGGAGGTATTTGTGAATTTCCTGCATTGTGCAGGGGGTTGGACTAGATGACCCTGGAGGTCCCTTCCAACTCTATGATTCTGTCAAAGGGAGTGTTGACTTTCAACTTACACACACACACCCCAATCTTGTTGGTATCTACGGCGATACTAGACTTTTTGTTTTTTGTTTTTAAATATAAATTTTTTATTATTTTTCAAGAGGTACAAAACATAATGTCACAATAAAATGGATTGTCTTAGTAATACAGCTTTTCGCTTTTTTGGAGCGGTATTATCATCTTTACAGGTTGAATCAGACAGAGAAACTCTACAGGTAACAATATAATTAACTTTTCTAACATGTTGGGCAGCTTATTAATGAATACATGCCATTTAACTTAACTGAATAGCATTATCTTATATTTTGCTTGGGATATGGTCTCCCAGCCGAACTTGTCGATGTCTATATTGTCCAAAATCGGGGACCAGATACTAAGGGGATTGTAAAATTCACATTCCGATTGATGGATAGAGTCATAAATCGAATACTTTTCGAGCATGAAAATGTCCCATGTTTTATGCAGCCATTGTGTTATTGTTGGTGGTTTGGGATTTTTCCACTTCTGTGCAATGACGATTTTGGCTGTTGAAATCAGAATATTCAGAAGCTTTCTTGTCTTTTCAGGTGGTTTGTCTTGTGGCCAAAGATGAAGAAGCATCAGTTCCGGGATTCGAGGTATGTAATAACCTGTTATTATATGAATGTTGTGAATTATTTGTTCCCAGAACTGTTGAATCACTTTACAGGACCACCAGTTATGGAAATATGTGGCTTTTTCTCCGCAATTTTTCCAACAGTACGGGGTTATTGTTGGTGTAATGTGTGTTAACTTTGCTGGGGTTAAGTACCACCTTGTGGTTACTTTAGAATTTACTTCATGTAGGCAAGAAACTTTAGAAATATTATTCTGGGTATGCCAAATTTCAGTCCATTTGTCCTCAGTAATTTGAACTTTGAGGTCAATGTTCCATAACTTTTGATAAGTTAAAAGTGGTTTTGCATGTGCAGAAAGTAGACAGATGTAAATTTTAGAGATAAGCCCCTTTTTTGGTGGAGGTTTATATAACAGTTTCTCAAAGTCCGTAAGAGGCACCTTACTGGTTTGTATAAAGTTGGAGTTGTTAATTAGGCTTTGAACTTGGAGATATTCAAACCATTTAATTTTTGTTTTAAATTTAATTTCAAGCTCCTCTTTTGTTAATATTTTACTTTTGTGCATAAGATCTTTAATCGTGGTTAGGTTAGCTTGTCTCCATGTGCTAAAAGAATGGGAAGACGAGGCAGGTGCGAACCACTTTTATCTTGTGAATGTGGTTAATTGTGAATCTGTTAGTTAAGACAGGTCTAACTTCATACCAAGTCTTCAGTGATGTTTTGACAAAAGGGTGTTTAACTTGGGATTCTACATCATTATATTTTTTAATGCCATAGAAGTTCCGGTAGGGTTAAGTCGTTCCATTCTGGGCTGTTTTGATGGTGATATTGCCGAACTAAAGATGCTAAAATTGTTGCTTTTCTGTATAACTTGAGGTCTGGCAATGCTAATCCTCCATTTTTTCTTGTTTGTTTCATGGTTGAAAAGGCAACTCTTGGAGATTTCAAATTCCATACAAATTTGTTGATTTCTTTTTGCCATATATTTATTTGGTGGTCTGTGATTCCAATGGGTAAGATCCTGAATAGATATAAATATTTGGGCAATATGAAGGATCTCAATATCATTATTCTATCGTGCCAAGAGATTATGTTGGTATTCCATGTAGCTAAAGTTTTCATAACTTCGCTGTGAAGGTTTGTGTGATTCATTTGTATTAGTTTTGAAGTGTCCCGGGGTATATTTATACCCAAATATTGCAAACTGTCAGTTATCCATTGAAAAGAGTAGGTTACTTTGATTTGCGCTTCCGTCTTTGATGAGATGTGAATTGGGAAGAGCTTCGTTTTGGTATTACTCACTTTTAGACCGGAGACTGAGGCAAAGTTTTTAAGAGAGGTTAAAATCGGAGGCAATGATGAGTCTGGCTTTGACACATACAAGATGACGTCATCTGCGAAGAGGCTTAGCTTAAAATCTTGTTCACCAATGCTAATGCCTTTGTAGTCTTGGTTTAAACGTAGATCACAAGCCAGCGGTTCTAGAGCGAGAACAAAAAGAATCGGCGACAGGGGACACCCCTATCGTGTGCCTTTTTGGAGTGAGATTTCTTCAGAAACATCCCCATTAATAAGGAGTTTAGCTTTCGGGCGCTGATATATTGCTTGTATCAACTGGATAAAAGAAGGTCCAAATTTCATATGTTTTAGTAGAGAGAATAAAAATTGAATCTCCAACGAGTCGAAAGCCTTTTCGATGTCGATGGCCATTAGGAGTGATTCGGACGTTAAATCGTGTTGCTTGCTGTAGATTATATCAATGGTTTTTCTGATATTATCAGAAATTCTCTTGATGGAATAAATCCAGATTGGTCATTTCAAATGTAGTCGGCTATGATGATATTAAGGCGGGAGGCTATAACTGCAGCAAAAATTTTGTAGTCAATATTCAACAACGATATCGGGCAGTATGATGTCGGATCCGCTTTATCTTTATCCTTTTTAGGAATTAATATAACGTTCGCCATGTGCCAATTATGAGGCATAGTGCCGGTTAATTTGGTAGCATTACATACATCAAGCAAGGGCTGAACAAGTATTTCTCGAAATACTTTATAATATTCGGGAATGAACCCGTCAGGGCCGGGTGCTTTATTATTTTTGAGAGATTTGATTTCTTTTTCAATTTCTTGTTGTGTTATGGGAGCTTCCAACAACTTAATATGTTCAACCTTTAAAGTTGGGATAGATTCAATGGATTGAAGATACTTTGAAATCAGCTGTGGGGTAGGCTGCTGCAAAGTGTATATGATTCATTCATTTTATTACGGTCAGAGACCCATTGAATAGCATACAGAACAAAAGCAAAAAGCATTACAGAGAAGAGATATCATGAGGAACATTGAGGAGGAGCTTACGCTTTGTAGATGCAATAAAGAGAAATTTGGCAACATTCCTTGATATTGCAATGGATTTGTCCTCCAATAGATGTTTCAGCAAAAGTTCCTCAGAGTGGATTACTAATTGTCCTTGGTGTCTGAATGACCTTATTATAGGTGTAATTAAAAGGGCTCTTTCTTCTGCGTAGTAGGAACACTGGAATAATATATGGAAAAGGGTCTCAATTGACTTGGAGGGGCATGAGCATAATCTCAAATGCCTAGGGATGCGTTGAAATCTTCCGGCAAGAACTGCCGATGGAAAAGTGTCAAATCTAGCTCTGGAAAAAGCCCATCTATGATTTGGGTTGGGAATATTGGCTAAATATAAAGGAGCAGTCATATAAATTTTGGGTTTCAAAGATTTGTAAAGAGGCGAAAGTACAGTATAGGATGTTTGCTGCTCAATATCTCTGAGACGTTGGTGAACGATATTTTTTGCCCTATCGTATCCACTTTCCAGAAATTGGTTCGGGTCCAATCCTAATGTTCTCAATTTGTGAATGGCTCTGGTGGACCACTGAGGATAAGGGGATGCGGCCAATAGAAAAGGAAATAACCCAACAGGAAAAAGGTGGACTTTAAGCCAAAAGCAGAGAGAATGCAACCAGATATTCAATTCGACTGTACTGAGACCAGCTTCTTGTCTCAACAAGACATTAGAGGTACATCTTGGCGTCCAAAGTGTATATGGATTCATAATAGGAGTGGAGTATCTTAATAATTTCACTGGTTTCCCGATGCAGGGTGTTATTTTTGCTTTTAATACAACTTATAAATCTTTCCGCCTGCTTCTTTTTGAGTCTCCATGAGAGTAGCCTTAAATGTTTAGAGTTATTAGTTTGATATACTTTCTTATTGTTGAAATTGTCTTTTAAAATATCAGTTGATTCCATCATTTCTAATTTTTTCTAGCATCTAGTAGTCGTTTATATACTTTTTTGCTGCATGTCTTCTTATGTTTGTCTTCTAGTTCTTTAATATTATGTATAAGTTCCATTTTAATCTTATTTTTTTCTTTTTTACAGGCTGCCATTATGGAAATACATTGTCCCCTCATGACAGCTTTTGACGCTTCCCATATAGTCTGTGTGGACACATCTTCAGTGCAGTTTGTTTTAAAATAATTTACTAATTCGTGTCTAATTTTCTCTTGGGCCTTTGGGTCATATAATAAAAGTTTAATAAACCTCCAGCTTGGCTTGTTTATTTTTTTGTTACCAGTGCCTATTCTGCAGAATACCGGGGCATGGTCTGACCACTTTTGAATGCCAATATTCGATGAGTATATTTTATCAATCAAATTTGAGGAGGCAATCAAATAATCAATTCGTGAATATGTTTTGTACCTTGGTGAATAATAGGTATAGTCTCTTTCAGTAGTGTGTTGTAGCCTCCAAATGTCAACTAGATTGTGTTTGTCTAATAAAATTTGCAATTGACTGATATTTGATTTTGTTTTAATTTTCTTTGGTGATGATTTATCTTTGCGTGGGTCTAAGGTATAGTTTAAGTCTCCTCCTAATAAAATAGGACCTGTGTGAAATTTATTTATTTTTTCTAAGGTTTCCTGAATAAATTTGCATTGATTTGAATTTGGGCCGTATACTGAAGCAATAGTTATGGGTTGGTCATTTATCAACCCGTTTATAAAAAATAAAACGGCCATGATCATCTCTTTCACAGGATTCGAGTTTAAAGTTTGTAGATGAGGAAATTAGAATTGCCACTCCTCTAGAATTACTGGTACCGTAGGCTAACAATTGAGTTGGAAACCATTTGACAGGAAATAAATGTTTACCATTTTTTACATGAGTCTCTTGGAGTAGAACAATGTAGATTTTTTGAGTGTGAAGGTCATTGGCTATTCGTTTTGCCTATATTTTGTTGCTAATTCCCCTACAATTTAGGGTGACAACATTTATAGTATCCATTATGTTTTGGAGCGATAAGTTTTATAAAGCATATAAACAATTGCAGTATTAACATACTTTAACATTGAACTTAATTTAGCTGCCATCATTATAATAAAAATACATGTCTGTAGTAAAGATGATATTTTCCACCTCCAATTCAACCATTTTGAAAACACATTAACATAACATACTGATCTTAAGACTATACCCCTTTTCCCCATAACCCCCTTCCCCCTTCCCCCTCCCTTCATTGCAGTGACCCATAGGAATGAGCCTCCGCTCATCTCCAAGCCTTAAGGGCTTACAATATGGGATCGCTGCTAAACACCATAAAATTAGCAAAAACAACAATTTGTACATTTTCCCAAGGGCGCTGAATGCACTTTGGGACCTCCACCCCGCCAAAATACAAAATTTAAAGTTCAACTATCCTACTATAAAATTCACTAAAACATAACTCTTGTGTTAAGTGATATACAAATACTTGCATAACCTAGCTTGCTGTTCCGATTAGACATACTAGTTCATAGATTGATTCTTCTACGTGTGGGTATTTTGCTCCACTTATGAGGTGTGTCTGGTCTGGTCCTCTTCCTGTTTTTCTGTGAGTTGGTGTCCATTTCAGAAGGAGCGTTGAGACCTAGAGCGATCAACATGGACTCTCCAGTGTCGAGGTCCACAGCTTGGTATGTGGTGTTGTTTCTGCGCACTTGCAAGGCCCCAGTTGGGAGCCATTTGTATTTTATTTTTGCTTCGTTTAAGCGTAAGGTGATTTGTTTTAGCGATCTTCTAATGTTAAGAGCCTCTGGAAGCACATCAGGGAAGGTGGCTATATTTTTGTCATTGAATTTTAGATTTGTGGAGTTTTTTGCCAAACGGAGGATGTTTCATTTTGATGTCTAAAAATTCAGAAAGGATGTCTCTGGGACCTTTCCGTTCAGTAGAGGATTGGGCACCAATTCTGTATGCCCTCACAAGCATAGGTGTGCTTTCTTCGTCAAGCGAAAATATCTGTTTCATCCAGTTAGTTAGGAAGGATGTAAGATCCTCATCTTTCTCTGCTTTCTCAGGGAAGCCCCTGTATTTAACAAATTTTTCGCGTGTGCGATACTCCAAAATTAGTATTCTCTCATGAGCCCAAGATTTCGAATCTTGGAGGCTTCTAATATCCTCAATTTGTGGCCATAGCTGCCTCTAATGCTGTATCCGATGTTAAGGCTATGTTTTGCATAGAAGCCTGCATGGCTTCGAGTTGTTCCGTGACCGGTTTTAATGCCAAATTGATAGAATCATGGATTTCAGCTTTGAGTTGCATAAATGTGTCTAATAGGTCTTGTTTTGTTAGTGGAGCGCTGTTCGGCAGCATCTCTCTAGCTCCGGACGCCATTTTGAAAATTTCGGGGCACTTTACTTTGCTTCAAAACAGCCGTATAAAAGTTAGCAAAACCTTCGTTTGAGCGCTCGAACTTACTTGTTTTCTATTCATGCATCGATGGTGCGTATTTCTGGTAGGAAAGTTTTCCGAAGAGCTTAGATATGGCGAAGGGAAGGCGAGGGAGCCCGGGAGAGCACTCAAAAGGCTTCCGTCTCGTTCGCGAGCGAAGCCCCCCCAATCTTGTTGGTATCTACGGCGCTACTAGACTTGAAATCTAGATTTTAATTATATGTTCCGTTTGAGGGAAGAGGGACAGAGCACAGTAGGTCCTCTGTTAATTACTCTCAGCATTCCGGGTACATCTGCCCATCGACCACAGATTTTTGACATATTTATTTCCTTCATTGTTTTCCCCTGGAATTAAACTCAAACAAATGATGGCCATATTAACTTACTCCAGTTTAGTCTTTGCAACTGTTAAACACCTTTATTATGCTGTATGCTAATTTGCTGCTCACCCTCTACCTATATGTATGGACTGGTAACTTCCATTTCAGTGTATCTGAAGAAGTGTCCGTGCACACGAATGCTTATACCCATGGATAAAACTTTGTTGGTCTTAAAGGTGCCACTGGTCCTGAGCTTTATTCTGCTGCTTCAGACCAACACACTTATCCATCTGAATTATTAACAGATGAAATTCCAGTTATTACTAAGCTAACTGCTAGATTTTGCGTTCAGGTGAAGAGTGCAGTAAATTTCAGTCCTGCCCTTTTGAGTCTTGGCTTAGTTTCCTTCAGGAGGTCTATTATATAGCTCTTGTCCCTCTTAAATTCCTTGGTTTAAATTTTAACACTGGTCACCTATGATGCTTTGTTACATATTTTATAATCTATTTTTCTCTTTTTGATATAATTTTATTTAGGTTCTTTTGTAAAATTTTCTTTTTCTATATTTTAACTAGAGTTTTTAACTTGTATATTTGTATACCTGAATAATGTTTGTTTTTGTCAACTGGATCTGGTTGTGGACCATAATATTAAAAAATTGAATTGACACTTGTTGGATTACTTAGCTAATTAACTGTTGTTTTACTGTGGTCAAATATTCCATCAAGTCAAAATGACTTCCATAAAACTGTGTGTATTTTCATCTGATAACAGTGGCAAAAATGAGGGTCCTTCTTTGCCTTGCATGTGTTAGGATGAATCATTAGTTCATCCTCATTTAGGAAGGGTGTGACCTTTCAACTCCTAAATGAGAGGTGTGATATCATGGCAATGAACCCATCAGAGGAAGGAAAGGAGCTGCCAAAGCACTCCAAGGTGTGTGTCAAGATGAGCCAAATTATGTCTTTCATGAACGTTTTGCCCTGCATTCAATCTTTTCTTCAGCCCTTTATGAAATGTTATGGAACTTTTAATCCCTATACAATACTTAGCAAATTTTGGGAGTTCACTTAGGAGGGTGACAGTCAACTTACTCTTAAAAGCTATTACTAATTTTAATAACTTCAACAAAATAATTAATTCTCACAATTCTCTGATGGGAATGGAGTTTTGTACTTACTGGGATTTCGGCTGGAACTGCAGATTCTGGCAGGAGTTGCAGAATTTCCGGAAACAGAGACAGTCAGCTGAGCTCTAAGCCAGCATGAAAATCTTACAGGGAGGGTGAGAAGCGCCATCGACTCATCCCACCCATTCCTTGGTGTTTGTTTTAAGAACTGTGTTTTCAGGTTCATTGCTGTATTATTGTTTCACAATGTTTCGTTGCCCGATTTGGGTCCCATGTTGGTGTGGGTCAAAGGTAGGGAACATCGAAATAAACACAGCTGGACTCAAGTCCGGTGGCACCTTACAGACCCACACGGTTTTTCGGGCATAAGCTTCCAAGAATCCAGCTGTTCTATTGCAGACTAAAACGGCTACTCTCTGGACCTAGCTTAAATAAATTTGTCGCGGAGGGTAGGTCAAACGGTGCTGTGCAGTAGAATTCTTCCTGCGCCCAAGACTCTGGACATTTGGGCAAACAGGCTGCAATACACACATCTACTCCACAGGAAGTGCGTCGTCATGTTTTTCAAATTACGTTCACAAAAAGGGGGGGAGGGGTGATTCGCGGAATCTCAGACCCAAAGAAACCACGCTTAAGAATGCCAGAAACAATCCCTGTCAGGAGGCTTAACTTATTTTTTCGTTTACCTGCAATCATCGAAGGTTGACCCGGGAGAGGAAAGTGCAAGGCGCTTCCGTAATTCGTCCCGCTCGCGGGTAACCTGGCGGAGCTGAAACAAGACGGTCTCCAGCTTCTCCTTCATCTGCCTCACGTCTACGACTGCAGGTGGCGGCGATGAAGTTTTCCCTGTCGTACCTGTGGCCAAATACAAGTTAACAAAACAGAATCATAAGGAGTCCAGAAAACTTCTTAAACTGTTCCAGTGGAGTTGGCAGCATGAAGGAGCTATCAAATGGTAGGGTTCCCATTTTGCCCACTTATAGTGAAAGACCTCCACGCAATGGCAAACCTTGCTCACCCACCAATGCTCAGCTAATTGGTGGGTCCAAAGGGGAGGACAGCGACCATCCAGGGGAGAAATATTAGAAAGAAAAATAAGGTCTCAGCTACTTACAAAAGGTTCTGACCATAGAGTTCCTGTCAATTCCTAGAGCTACCCGGAAGTGACACGAGTAGCTCTAGCAATCTAGTAATCTTACTATAGAGTTTCTGGCAACTGGGACACTGTCCCCCCACTAGAGTTGCCAGGTCCCCTCCTGGTCATGTTGGTGACATCACTTCCTGCATGTGCCAGAAGTGACGGTATTACACTGTGGCATTTGGGCAAAAACTCTATGGTAAAAATGGCTTCTGCCATAGCGTTTTTGCCCAAATACCAGGGCGTCACCCAGATGGCACTAGTGTGATAATGTCACTTCCGGCATGACATCGCCATGTTGCTGGCAATGTAGTCTGGCCCTCCCTCTGGCAGGTGTCCCCACCCCCAATTGGCCAGCTGATCCTACCAACAACCCTGCTACAGATTGCCAGGCGCAACCTGGCACACAAGCATATATCAGGATACCTGGATGAGACTCTCCTCCGGGCTCCAAGCCTTGTTACACTGACCTAGCAACCCTCCTACAGATTGCCAGGCGCAACCCTAATCACACAAGCATGTATCAGGATACCTGGATGAGACTCTCCTACGGGCTCCAAGCCTTGTTACACTGACCTAGGCACAGCAGCAACAAAAACAGACATGTACAGGACGAGGCTCCAGGTACCACTACCCACCACCTACGAACCACAATCAAACAAGGAAAATTCTGGCCCACGTGGCCCAATGTGGAGATCATTCAAAACAGCAGTATGATCGAGCCCAGAATGCATTCTAGCCAAAGTCTCTGTGGGTGCCAGCCTCTTCCCCCCCCCCAATTTGTGCCATTTCACACATTACATGGCAACAACCAATCGAGCTCTGTTTACATTCAGTGCTCGTATCCGAGCTGTACCCAGTCTTCGTTTTCTAGCAAGCGGATGTGTGGAAACGATGTCGAGTTTTGCAGTTTTATTTTTGACATTTTAAGCATGCACCTAAAAACAACGGTACGTGAAGCGGCTTTCATTCGTAGCAAGTAAATTTATTGCCTATGGCCGTAGGCCGTTACAATATAAAATATACACAATATAAATTTAAGGTTCGAAAGTACAGTTCTAAAAACAAAGCCTTCAAAATAAGAGTGGATAACATTTCAACAATAAAACAATCAAAGTTTTAAAATCACAGAAGCTATGCCACCAATTTGTAGCTCTATGTTAAGACAACTAGAAACCACCTTGGATCTAACGTTTCTGGCTGCAAGAGCAAAAAGCGCTACCTTGCGAGTAACCAGGGGATATATGTCCGACAAGAGGAAAACCAACTTTTCATTGTCAGGTAAGTTGCAAAGTTGGCTTAAAATTCCAGATAGGAATTTGCTTCTTAGGTCTGAGTATAAAGAACAGACCATGATGTAATGAAATAGATCTCCCAGCAGCTTTCATTTATACCCTGCTTTTCTTCCCAGTGGGGTCCCATGACAGTTTGCAGCATCGTCTCCACTTTATTCTCCCCACCGCCCTGTGAGGCAGGTTAGGCTGAGACAAGAAAGTGACTATTAAGTTTCCATGGCAAAGTGGTTATTCGAAACTGGATCTCCCAGGTTCTAGTTCTGTGGGGGGGGGGCTGTTCAAAATGCTGGATGTGGGGCAAGAAAAACAGTGCCAATACGGGCACAACCTGCCAAAAGTGTACACCTTTCCATCCATATGGCATCCAAAAGCCTTCTCAAAAGATCATATCAAGCCAGGTTTAGAAAATATTGCAGCAAAGTGGGTCCAAAACATGGAAACGGGAAAAATAGAGAACACATCAGGCCTCCAGAGCACAATATGAAACCTTAAGAACATAAGAACATAAGAGACGCCAATGTTGGATCAGGCCAAAGGCCCATCCAGTCCAACACTCTGTATCTCACAGTGGCCAGAAATACCAGGTGCCATCAGGAGGTCCACCAGTGGGGCCAGGACATTAGAAGCCCTCCCACTGTTGACCCCCCCAAGCACCACGAAGACAGAGCATCACTTGCCCCAGAGCCCCTATCTATACCTTGTGGCTAATAGCCACTGATGGACCTCTGCTCCATAGGCTTATTTAATTCCCTTATGACGCTGGTAGCTGCTACCACTTCCTGTGGCAGTGAATTCCAAGTGTTAATCTTCCTGTGGCAGTGAATTCCATGTGTTACCTGTTTTGAAGTTCAATGTGGATCATTTGAGCGTTGTGGAATGCAATCTACTGGTATAAAGCCATAACAGTAGGAAAAAACAAATACTAAAAATCTTGACTTCCGCTTTCCTTCACGGGAGAAAATCTTGTAACAATGTCTGCCAAACCTGCCCCCAGATGTTGGCCCACCAACTCTACGGCACTCAATTTAATAGCAAGGCCAGCTGTTTTTTTTCCAACGACACAAAAAGGTTCCACACCATTATTCAGTGTGACTTGGCAGAATCCCAACCATCATCCCTTCCCTTAGACAGCCTATTTGGCTCAAAGACTTTTCATTTCATCGGACAGCTGATTTCAATGCCAAGGAAGTGACCTGGGCTTCAAGCTCCATCGTCTTCTCTGTTTTCTTCCACCTGACCAAACGCTTCGACACCACAAACCTCCCCGTTCTTCACGCCCCGTCAATCCCTTCCCACACGCTCAGGCATGGAGACTGGGCTTCCATTTTCTAAATGACTCCCCGCTTTTCAAGTAACGTGCCTCTTTTCAGACAAACTGGATCGGTCGTGTTTATTACAACCGCTGCCAAGTGCAGCTTGTTTGTCAGCTTCTTCTTCTTTCTTCTTCTTCTTACCTTCGACTTATATACTGCCCTGACCCCGAAGGGTCTCTGGGCGGTTTACATAGTAGTTCTAACCTAACCAAATTCACCTAACTAGGGCCACATTGTTGATCGGGTGGTGTCAGCCTACCAGCACCCAGGGCTAGTTGTTTTCAGGCTTCCTTCAGCGTCTTCGGATATCGGCGTCCTGGTGACCTTCTGGAGCCGATCTTCTCCGAGCGGCTTCCTCTGGCAGGCCTCGTACTGGTGCACGGTTCTGTGTAGGCTGCAGTTCCAGCTACTGTCCACTGGTGGCTCCGCCGTCTTGCGCCACACGTCACCGTGCTCTCTAGGCCTCTTCCACTTCCGGGCTCCGCCGCTCCGCCTCCGACGTCGCTCCACTTGGTCGCCAGGAACTGCTCCGCTGCCATCGTCACTGCTGCCACCACCGATGCCTCTATCTCGCAAGGAGGAGGGTGCCCCTGCCACCTAGGGCAGGTACCCAATTTACCTACTTGCATTTATGATGCTTTTGAACCACTGGGTGGGCGGGAGCTGGGACTGGGGCCGGGAGCTCACCCCGGCCGCGGTGGGTCTCGAACAGCCACAATGGCTGTTCATTGATGTTACTTGCAGGCGTTCTTACTGCCTGCGCCACCGCTCCCAGTTTCAGTAAGTGCTTCACAGCTCAGCTCAAACAAATGTGTTTTTGTTTTTTTAAAAAAAACCAGACTCAACCCTGAGAAATGATGATTATGTGGGGTCATCTTTCCAGGTCCCAGCCACTGCAGTGCACTTGCAAGCTTTAAGAAAGCCAGTTTGGTGGAGTGGATGGGAGCGCGGATTCTGATCTGGGAGAACCGGGTTTGATTTCCCCACTCCTCCACATGCGGCTGCTGGTGTGACCTTGGGTCACTCATAAGTTCTCTCGGAGCTGTTCTCTCAGGGACAGTTCTGTCAGAGCTCTCTCAGCCCCACCTACCTCACAGGGTGTCTGTGGTGGGGAGGGGGAGGGAAAGGGACACCACACCAAACTGGCTCTCTGTCTTGGATTGTATCTGTCTCCTCCCCTGGATGGACTATCATCTGGGAAGGATTCAAGCTGCTCTTTGCTTTCCTTTACACCAGTCCCAGGCCCTGTTGAAATGATGGTGCTTTGATCAGAATATCGTCCAGGTATGGAAACAGGGACACTCCCTGCAGCCTCAGGTTTGCTGCCAAAGCGACTAGAATCTTCGTGGAAACCCTGGCTGACGATTTCAGAACAAAAGGTAGTGCCATTGTTCGTGGCAATAGCGTGGGAAGAGCAGGCTGGTGTTACAAAGAAAGAGGTCTGTGTGAAACATCCAGGAAGTTGAATTCCTAGACGGGCATTAGCGAAAGGAAGACAGTGGAACTTTTAAAGGTGCCGGACCGGAAGTGAGCAGCCCCTGATATTGGAAGTGCCTTCTGTTGTAGGCACTTCCCGACCTCGGTGAGCTTTCCCAAAGAGGAAAGAAAAATAAAAAATGGCAAAAGCTATATCCGGGGTCACTATGCTGTACGGAGCCACCGTCAGACACGCCCAGCTTCGAAGGCAGGGCCAGAAAGACTGAGGAGCGCCAGGACAAGCCCCTCCCCCTCTGGGATCAATCAGTCGACTGACCCGCTCTTTGGAGGGGACAGAACCGTATCCCAGAATGCCCCACGCCCAGGACCATCAGAGAAGGGCTTCTCATTGGCTCAGCAGACTTTTGAAGATGTTGGTTTGGGAACAGTTGCCACCACAGTACAAGGATCTTCACGGAGTGACTGAAAGCAAGCTGTGTATATATGCAAGAAAACGATTTTTTTTTTTTAAAAAAAAACAGTATATTTATTTTAAAAGGCATCTGGGTTTGTGCCAATTTAGTTAGACAAACCCCTGCAAAGTTCCCTCCGCAGTCTTTAGAAGTACGCATAAAGGGTAATCCCACCTGATCCTGTTCCTGCTCCTCTATTAGGAAGTTAAATTTAGATGCCAGTATAGCATCATTTTGTCCCAAGCAGGGGTCATTTCGGGGGGGATGACGAAGCCCCGCCCCCCGCTTCCGGCCGCCCTGCTTCCGGCCCTCATTCAGCCAGGAGGAGGCAAGGAGAAGAGGGAGGGTAAGTTGCTTCCTCCCTGCCTCTCCCCACCCCTGCCTGCCTGGGGCCAGGGAGGGCCTTCGCGGGGCTTCCTTGCACTCCCACCGCCGGGCCCCTGATGTCAGGGGGTGTGGCATATGCTAATGAGTTATGCTAATGAGTTCCCCTAGCTCTTTTTCTACGAAATGACCCCTGGTCCCAAGCGAGCATTTAGATCACCTGCCAATAACATTTGGGCTTCTGGATGTTCAAGAGTCTGTAATAAAGTTATCTAATGCTATCCAGTTTTCCTCAATGAGCGACATTTTCGATAGAGGTGGGAGGTAAGCATTTACTATAATTATATTTCCCTTCTCCCATCTCACACGGCATCTGGGTTAAACAGAGCTTCTGCCTGAAATGTTGAAGAGCTACTGTTGAAGTTGAGCATCCCTTCCCTCCCTCACACTTAGTACTTGGGCTCCAGCAGCCATTTTGTGGCAGCACCCACCCCTCTTCTCAGAATGCCAAAGGTGCCAACAGGGTCAGAAAGGTTGGGGACCCTCAGAATAGAAGATGCAGAAGACGAGACACCTGAGGCTATCGTGCCCTTTGGGTAGGTGGACAGCTGAGGGGGCGATCTCTTCTGGCCGCTACTTTTCAAGGGTCCCTCTAAGCTGTGGAGTCTTCTGAGCAAAAATTCTACTTTGTGAGCTCCTGGCATGAAAGTTGTGAGCGAGCGGTTTGGCTGCTGCATAAATTGGTTTGCTCTGGAGCTCTGGAGCCATCCTTCCCGAGCAAAGGCAAAAATGTGTGAGCCGGTGTCAGAATCCCAGTCAAGTTGCTCTCAACAACACTCACTGTGGCAGTGATGTGTTTATTGAGACATACGCATGATCCAGAACATCACTTGTGTTAGAGCTGAAACTTTTGACGGGCATAAGCTTAATATAGGTAATTCAA
>NW_015169303.1:0-3442 GCF_001447785.1 Gekko japonicus
TGGACTCAACCACCAGTCGACAGCAGCTGCGAATCAACAAGCTCTCGACGTACCAAGGGCCGAGAAACCAAAATGTTGCCAACCGCCAGGTGGCACCTGGAGATCCCCCCACTATTGCTGTTGATCAACCGAGATCAGTTCCCCTGGTGAAAATGGCTGCTTTGGAGGGTGGGCTCTTTGGCTTTGAACCCTGCTGAGGCCCCTCCTCTCCCGAAACCGCAGCCTCCCCAGGCTCCACCCCCAAGATCTCCAGGTATTTCCCAACCCGGAGCCGACACCCCCAGAAATCAAGCAATGCATTCGTAACCAAGATGTAGCCGAAGTCCTGTTCTTTATTCTTCTCCTTGTGGAGTCGGGTAGAAAGAACGAAGGGTACCGAATCAAAGGAAATCTCCTTGTGGTGTCCTCCATGAGGCAAAGAGGTCATTGGGTTATCTCGCCTCCTCCTTGACCTACGCCGGCTCACGGCCTCGGGAAAACCAAAGCCTGACCGCGCCTCCCCAATATTGCTTTTATCTGGAGTCATGCAAGATGCCCCGATAACTGGTGGGTTTAAAACACCATCCGAAAGAAGGCCAAAGGAATCGCCGCGGTCTCTTGGGTAGCCATCGTGAAGATGAAACTTTTCCTCCTTGCTCTGGCTCTATGGGGAGCAGGTAAGGAGCCATACTTCATATTGTGGGATGTTGGCTTTTAGACTGAAGGCTTGGTTAAATCTCCCTCCTGCAAGAGAGAAGGACAAGTAGGGTCAGATGAAGAATCAGGGAAGAAAGATAGATCCAGGGGGTCAGCTGTGTTGGTCTGAAGCAGTAGAGCAAATTTAGAGTCCAGTGGGGCACCTTTAAGACCAGCAAAGGTTTATTCAAGGTATGACACGCCCATGGAAATACTGATCGCCATTTTGGGTTCTGGAAGCAATTGTTCTCCAAGCCAGTTTGGCCAAGGATCCTGTGGAGGGTTTGGGTTTGGGGTTTATTTTTGCCCTCTTTTGGGCATGAAGCAGGGGTCACTGGGGTGGTGGTGGGGAGGTATTTGTGAATTTCCTACTGTTGGAATTGCAAGTTGCTCACACTTCAGTCATTACAGAGTTAAATGTTGTTTGTTAGGAAACAGGATGTTACGTTACGTAATGTATTCTACGGCGGGAAAGTTTGCGGGAGTTGTTTATCCTAATGAAGTGAAATGCTTTGATCTAGCATTAATGTATTCACAAGGTTTATGGCTCTTTGTGTGAACCAGAGAGGAAGTTCTCCTCTGGAAGCCAAGCCAGGGTTTGGGGTTGGGGTTTATTTTTGCCCTCTTTTGGGCATGAAGCAGGGGTCACTGGGGTGGGGTGGGGAGGTATTTGTGAATTTCCTACATTGTGCAAGGGGTTGGACTAGATGACCCTGGAGGTCCCTTCCAACTCTATGATTCTGTGTGCCAAGATGGGTTGAAGCATTCTCTCTCCTTTGGGACTAGTTTTCATTTATACATTTTATACATACCGCCCCCTTGATCCTATAAACATTTGTGTTTCAACCTTTTCTTGGTAGCTGCTGGTACAGAGACTGTTTTGTGGCAAACAAATACTCCGAGGAAATCACTTAGTAAACGGCTGAACAGATAGGCAAGCCAGGGCTCTCTGCTATCTGAAAAGATTTTTAGCAGCCATGACCTGGATAGCCCTTTTCAAATAAACGTTGGCCCCGGTCACACGGAGCATTAGGCACGCTAGAAAGACGGAAGATAGGCAGATTTTCCGGGCGCGATCTCACCACCACATCTGGGAAGCATAGAGCTCCCGTGATGCACCCGAGGCTTCCCGACGAAGATGCGGGGTAAAAAACTAGTACCTCGGAGGTACTAGTTTCCGGAAACCGTGGGGCAAGGGCGGGCGTCTGATCGCATTTCCGGTGGTAGTTCCGGCGCCTGCCCATGTCCCCTCGCAAAAAGGTTTTTTCCCCCAAGTCTCCACGGATGCGCACAAACACCCAACGGAGCATGCGCACATTTCAGTTTTTTAAAAAAACCACAACCCCGTTTGCTGCGCTGTTCCGCTTCTTTGCCACGTCGTGTGATCGGCACCTCCCCCCTAACCACGGGAGCTCGACGGGACCTCAACCCGACGCCTGATCGCACAGTCGCGCGTTAGTTTGCTCTGGTGCAAACAGGCACGCCTCCCCCCCGCATTTTCCTGCCCGTGTGGCCGAGGCTTTTATTGAGATATATCGAACACAGGCCCCGGTCACATGGGAGGATTTGCCCCGCGGGAGGGATGGATTGGGGGCGCATCAAGTGGGCACGATCATACCGCATCATCTGGAAAGTGGCGCACACCCGTCCCCGATCTGTCCCTTCCAGCCAAAAACCTGCCTCAAAAAGGTAGCACCAAATGAGTACTACCTACCTGTTGATGTGCAGCACGGGCCGGCATCTGATCGCCGACGCGCCTGTCTCCCTGCAGCATACGGAGGCCCTGTAGAACTGCACATGCGTGCACATGTGCAACGGGCTCACTTCGCTCACCGATCTGTGGCTTCCCCCCGGCATCTGATCATGCCGGGGAGCAACTGCGCAGCAGCTCGGGGAATCTGTCTGATCCCGCCACCGCATTTCTCTTTTGATGCGGCTCAAAGAAGCCGCACTTCAGCCGCACCTTTCCCCCCAGTGTGACCGGGGCCACAGTTGCAAAACATCGAGGAAGAGCTGTAAAAGTCCATAAGTGTAGCTCAAATTTATAGTGTTAATATCGTATAAACGACGTTTAATACATTAGTAAGGGAATAACTTCGGCATAAACGGAAGCATAAACAAACATAAAATGGTCGGCTGTACCTAGTCGGTCAGTATGATAGGACGGATGACCTGACGACTTCTGACTGGAAATGCCAATAATCAGAATTCATCTGGAACTAGAATGGGAGAAACGAATTATAATAAAGAAGAACAATCATACATATACATAAACCTTTATTGGCATAACACAGCAACAAGAGGGGCAGTGAAACAGTTAGAAAAATAAATAAACAAATTAATAGGTCATGGCAAATTGCACCAAGCTGCCCCAACAAAAGATCATTTAGAAGCTTCTCATAAATAATATACTCAGTTAAAAATATAACAATTCTAAAGAACATAGGGGGATTAAGACTTGTACGCCCTTACCCTAAGTTTCCAGACATAGGCTAAAAATTCGGCAACAGACAAAGTAAGTGCTGAGAACTTATCAGACAATAAGATTTTAAGATCTTTGTCCGTCGGATTCCTTGTAGTAGGTAAATGGGGGCTAATCAAATGGCTACGCATAATAGAATATCGGGGACACTGTAGAAGAATATGAGCAACTGAATCAGGTTCACTATAGAGGCAATTGCAGGTTCTGTCCCTATAGGGGATACCCCTATATCTGCCTAAGACCACAGCGGAAGGGAAAAGATTGAATCTCGCTAACATAAAAACC
>NW_015169303.1:3568-8616 GCF_001447785.1 Gekko japonicus
GGGGGGCAGACATGGTTTTCTTTTCACCCGGTTTCAGATCATGTTTGAATAACAGAAGTTGTAGATTTCCCTCCTTTGTTGTTTCTGTCATTTTTACTGCTTTTTGTTATATATATATTTAAAGCAGCAGATTCCAAGTTCATGCAGCCTCAATTTGCCTCAGGACCATGCAGGGACAGGAGAGGGGCTTTAACCCTTCAACCCCCACTTGGCCCGAGTCCGGACTGGCAGTTTGGCCCGGCAGCCAAACGTTTCAGGAGCGTTTCAGGGGCGGATTAAAGGGGCGGGTTCACACAGGCACATCTGTCAGGCGTCCCCCAGCCATACTCAAGCCGTCTTGTGCCGCTTCCCTCCCGAGTTTAAAAAGAACCAGGTGAAAGTGGTAGCGAACCGTGTGTAGAGCGGGTTGATTCCGGTTCCCTGACGTGTGAACGCAAGCGCTGCTAAGGCGGGAGCAACCCGCAGTTATTGATAATAGGCACTGGCTGTTTCCGCGGCAGGCGCCCATGCGCATGCAGCAGAGCACAGAAACAGCCACGAACAGCCCACCAGGGGCGGGCCAACAGTGCGAATGCTCCCTTGTGCTTCCTCCACGGTATCCTCCCGCTTCATTCGCTGCAGTGTGAATCTGCAGGTCTGTTCCGGTCTTCTTTTCCACAACTTCCTAGCGCTTCAACTTGCCAGTCTGAACTTGGCCTTGGTTTCTCTCCTGGCTTGCTACTGGCATTTTAAAGGCATGTTTAGTGAAACTGAGTGGAGTTTGAAGGGTTAAAGCCCATCTCCCTCCCCTGCATGGCCGTGATGCAAATTGAGGCTACATGAGCCAGGAATTTGCATTTTGTATGAGTGGACTGAGATGATTATTTTCTGGGTCTTTTCTGTTTGAGCTCTTATTTAATATGCGACCTAACAATTATTCAAAGCTTTAGCGTTTTGCCAGATCGTAAAGCAATCAAGGAGCTGTGGTGGCATGCTGAACTGCAGGCCGTGGAAGGTCAGTAGTTCAGCAGTTCAGCAGTTCGAGACCCGGGTGCTGCATGACGGAGTGAGCTCCCATCTCTAGTTCCAGCTCCTGCCAACCTAGCAGTTCGAAAGCAAGAAATTGCAAGTCGAAAAATAGGTACCACTTTGGTGGGAAGGTAACAGCATTCCGTGCGCCTTGGTGTTTAGTCATGCTGGCCAAATGACCACGGAAACGTCTTCGGACAGCGCTGGCTCTTCAGCTTGGAAACGGAGATGAGCACCGCAACCCTAGAGTCGGACTCGACTGGCTTTCGAGAAAGGGAACCTTTACCTTTACTTTTTAAAGCAATCAAACGATCATGAAGGAAATAAAGCTAGATCATAAAGCAAACAAAAGACAGTTCAGCATGCAGACTTAGTCAGGGGGGAAAAACCACAACGCATTTCCAGATGTTTCAAAAAGACAACGAAATTAGCAGCCCTCTGTGAGGCATACTTTCCTTCCCCTCCTAGAGACGGAAGGTGAAATGATCTAGCTAAGTAAATCCATGAACAGACCCTGACTTAACTTAAACGAAACAGATTCAGGTGGGTAGTCGTATTGGTCTGAAGCAATAGTTTGAGTCCAGTGGCCCCTTTAAGACCAGCAAAGTTTAATTCTGTGTATCAGCTTTTGTGTGCAGGCACTTCTTCAGAAAGCTTATACGTAGAATTAGACTTTGTTATACATAGAATTAATTGGTCTTAAAGGTGCCACTGGACTCAGACTTTGTTCTATTAACTTAAAAAGATAGGTGGCCCTTCGGTTTTTACCTCAGAACAAAATGGCCGCCGCAGTGGCTCACTTCGATTAAAAGCGAACACAAATAGCAAGTAAAGTACAATCTTAGTGATGATGTCTCTGGCCAGAGGCGATTGAAGGGGCTCTTCTCCTTCTAGTGGCTTCAGAGACAGAACTTGATAGACGGGAGAAATTCTCAACTGTGAATGGAGCCAACCCCGGGGGGGGGGGGGGATCTCAGGAGTTCTTAAGCAGCAGCCATGACAACTAAAAATGGCAGCTTAAGTATTGAACTACCTTGAGGCAGCCTCTCATATGTTTATGGCAGGGGTCGTCAACCATGTTGGACTTGTGGGTACTGTTTTTGAATTTTGAGAAAGGGCAGCCAGTGACCACCACCACAAAATGGCTGCCACAGGACAAAATGGCTGCTTTCAGTAGAGCCATTTAAAAACACTGGGAAAGTCCAAGCGAGCATTTTCCTACAATGAAGTCAGCTGCTTCCGAATGGGTTCTCCCTCCCTGCCGACCAGTGCTCATGCGCACCCTGGCACCCACTTACACGCTTCCTGGTGCCCGCCAAGTGGGGCCACGTGGTGCTTTTGCTTGGGAGATTTGATTGGCTGTGCAGATTCTTTTTTAAATGTTCCTTTGTCAGCAGCTGCCACCACAGCACAAGGACCTGCACTATGTGACTGAAAGTAAGCTGCAGCAGCCATTTTGTGGCTGGCTCCACCTCCTGCGGCAGCCGTTTTGCGGCTAGCTCCGCCTCCCGCGGCTGCCATTTTGTGGCAGGATCTGCCTCCTGCGGCAGCCATTTTGCGGCAGCCATTTTGCAGCTGCGTCCACCGCACTGTGTCAGGATTCCAATGGTGCCTGCAGGCTCAAAAGGATTGGGGAGTCCTTCTATAGACCCTCTTGCTCTGGTGAACTGGGGGGGGGAGCCAGGATTGGTTCTGTTTTTCAAGGCAGGAACAAGTAGACATTGACGGGTATCAGTTTTGGGGTGGCTGCCCCACAGAATCCTCTTCTTTTCCAACATACACAGGGCAAACACTCTGGTCGCCCACCTGGGCGAGACCGATACGACCCGGATGGAGGGCACAGAGCAGAACATAAACGCCGCCCTGGTCATACGCCACCCCAACTACAATGACAAGACCCAAGACAACGACATCATGCTGGTCAAACTGGCCCAGCCAGCGAAATTCAACCAGTACGTCGCTCCCATCCCGCTGCCTTCCAGCTGCCCAGCGGCCGGGACCTGGTGCCTGGTCTCCGGCTGGGGGAACCTCCTCACCCACGGAGGTGAGTCTTGGAGCCACAGGGAGGCCAGGGAAGGGCTCGGTGCGCCAAAGGGGAGGAGGAGGAGGAGAGGAGGAGATTGGATTTATACCCCCACCCTTCACCACCTGAAGGAGTCTCAGAGCGGCTCACAATCTCCTTTCCCTTCCCCTCCCCGCAACAGGACACCCTGTGAGGCAGGTGGGGCTGAGAGAGCTCTTTTGAGAACTGCTCTTTTTCAAGGACAGCTCTTATCAGAACTACGGCTTGCCCAAGGTGCAAGTGGAGGAGTGCAAGTGGAGGAGTGGAGGTGCAAGTGGAGGAGTGGGGGAATCAAACCTGGTTCTCCCAGATCAGAGTCCGCGCACTTAACCACGACACCAGACTGGCTCTGTTTATTCTGGAGCCCTCCTTCCTGAGCCAAAGACAAAAATGAGTGAGCCGGAGGCTAAAAAACTGTGAGCTAGCTCACACTAACTCAGTTTAGAGGGAATACTCCCCCCCCCGAATTTGGGTCTATCACTACGATATGACGTCACTCCAGAGGTCATTTCGGGGGGGATCGCGGGGGATCGCAGTTCCCCCGGGTGAGGTACGGGGGGCGGGGCACATGACGAAGCTGTGACCCCCCCAGTGGTCACGTGACAGATGCACCCCAACTTCGGTCTGTCCTCTGCTCCGTGCTCTGTCGGCACTGTGCGAAGTGGCTGTCTCCTTGTTCCACGCGGACGACCGTTTTGCTCTTGCTCGGTTTAAAAAAAAATGGCCTCTGTTTAAAAACGAGGAACGAGTTGCCGGCCGGGGATCCAAGGTCTCGAGTAACCCAGGGGTGGAGGCCCCCTCCTAACGGTGCAACGTCTCTTTGCAGTCGCCTACCCCGACAAACTGCAGTGCCTGCGAGAGCCGATCATCGCCAACGCACAGTGCAAGCAGGCGTATCCTTATTACTACAGCAGCAACATGGTGTGCGCCGGATTCATGCAGGGCGGAGAGAGCACCTGCCAGGAAGCGTCCTCAGGGCCGGACCAGGTTCTGCCTCCAAACCCCACCTTGAGGCCTCCTCACAGGAGAGATGGGCGGCACTCCACTTGTAAGAGTCCCTCCGCCTCCAGTCCTGTTGTTTTGTTTTCTTTTATGCACTTTAATTCCCTCTCCAAAGCCTTTCCTGGCCCACGTGCTCCAAAAGGTCCATCCACAAAAGCTTTCTTTCGGAGATTTGCTGGGACAATGCTAGGATTGCCAAATCTGTTTTGGCCGGGAGCAGGGGGCTCCCGGCCGGTGTCAAAGGCGTGTGCGTGCACGTCTCCCGGAAGTGACGTCGCACGCTGGGGGCGGGGCCACGCCATTTGAGGGGAAAACAAAGGGGGTGGGGTTTCCCCCGGGCCCAATTTTCGTCGCGTCGAAAACCGGGCCATCAAAGCGAGGGATTCCCCGCCCCCCGGCGCCATTTGGGAACCCTAGACAATGCGCTTTCCCGCATTCTCGTTTCCTCACTCGTAAGTTCCTGTTTCTTGGGGGGGGTAGTCTGTTCTGCATGTGTTTTGCTCCCTCTACAGGTCGATTCGATATTACGACACAGGGTGGGGTGGGGGGAACAAACTTTACCCCAAAAACTGGAATCGAGAACCACGAGGGTAAGAAAGAAGTCTGAGAAAGGGCCAGTATTAAAAACCTAGATGAAACTTATACAAAAATGTGTGTATCTATTAGAAAGACAGTTAAAAACATACAAGGGCCCAATGAAAGCCTCGTTAAAAAGTTCAAGTGGACTAAACACACGGGCTTGAGCAGAGGTCATTTCGGGGGGGATCGTGGGGGATCGCAGTTCCCCCGGGTGAGGTATGAGGGGCAGGGCACATGATGAAGTCCCACCCCCTGCTTCCGGCCGCCCCGCTTCCGGCCCTCATTCAGCCAGGAGGAGGCAGGAGAAGAGGAAGGGTAAGTTGCTTCCTCCCTGCCTCTCCTGACCCCTGCCTGCCTGGGGCCAGGGAGGGCCTTGGCGGGGCTTCCTTGCACTCCC
>NW_015169303.1:9392-15698 GCF_001447785.1 Gekko japonicus
CTTTTTCTACGAAACGACCCCTGGGCTTGAGGACACTCTAGCTTTGACTAAGATAGCCACACGGGTGCTTTTTGGACCTAAATTGGAAGATGTTCTAATTCAGCAACTGTGCATTTGGCATCAGACACGGGCACTTTCTGTAGCAGGAACTCCTTTGCATATTAGGCAACACACCCCTAATGTAGCCAATCCTCTAAGAGCTTACAGTAGCCCCAGTAAGGAGAGTTCTGTAACCTCTTGGAGGATTGGCTACGTTAGGGGGTGTGTCACTTGATATGCACATGAGTTCCTGCTACAAAAAGAGCCCTTTGTCTTGTGTCTATAGAGCTTGCTGCTTAACCTTCCTTTTCTTGATCCAGTATTCACTTATTGGTTATCTTATTGTAATATGTATTATTGTTACATGTACCTCAATACTGTTTGACTTCTGAAGAAGGCCCCAATAGGGCAGAAATGTTTTAGGTCATGTGTATTGGCCCGTGTGTTTTAGGCCACTTGAACTTTTTAACGAGGCTTTCATCGGGCCCTTATATGTTTTTAATTGTCTTTCTAATAAATACATGTATTTTTTGTATATTATAAGTTTCATCTAGGTTCTTAATATTGGCCCTTTATCAGACTTCAATTCGATATTACATCTGGTTATGTCAGGCATATCTCCCTGGAGATTGAAATGGCAGTTTTTTATGCCCGACACAACTCGTTGTAATATAGAACTGACCACTAGAGGGAGCAAGAAAACACATGCAGAACATTTTTTTTAAAAAAATGGAGAAACAAGAACTTACAAGTGAGCAAAATAAGAATGTGGGGAAACGCGATGTGGAAACCACTGAGCAGTCTCCAGATTTCGTTCTCCACGTGGCTACAACGGGACCGATCCACCTTAAATTTTTCCAACCCCATTCTAGATCATCCAAGCCCGGGTTACCAAACTCCAGGTAAGGGCTGGAGTTCCCCCAGAATTGCAACTGATCTCCGGAAATGAGTTTCCCTGCAGGAAATGGAAGCTTCAGGAGGTGGATTCTATGACACCCCATCCCCTTCTTATCTCCGGCATGGAGTTTGCATTTCCCCCACACACACACACAACTTCCACACACCAAATCAATGTATTCACTGGTCTGTCCACTACAACCCCAAGATCTGTTTCCCTCTAAATCTCAGCCGGATCAGACCCCATCACCTTATACGTGAAATTAAGGGGAGGGGTTTTGGCCTGATAATACGTTATTTTTCACTTATGTACATTGAATATCATCTGAACATAAGAACAGGAGAAGAGCCCTGCCGAAACAGATCCGTGGTCCATTTAGTCCAGCAACCCGTGTCACTTGGTGGCCAGCCAGTTCCTCTAGAGGTCCAACAACAGGCCATAGAGGCCGAGCTCTTCCCCTGATGTTGCCTCCTGGCACTAGTATTCAGAGGTTTACTGCCTCTGGATGTGGAGGTTCTATGTGCTGCCATTTTGTTCCTCATGCATGCAGTTTGGAGACGTTCTTTTGTGGCTCCTCATAGTCTCCTGGTGTTTTCACCACTCTGAACAATCAGGGGTCATTTGCGACGGGCCCGTAGCCGGGAGTTTTTTTGTTGTTCGGGGGCATTTAAATCACAGTTAATTAAATAAATCTGAATGCCTGTCTTTAAAGTCCAAGCCTGTTTCTAGCTCTCCCTTTCGAGGCTATTTGTGGGGCGGGGCTTTTAATTAAGGGGGCCGGGCCCCCAAATGCCCCGCTGTAGCTACAAGCCTGGTCTGCAAACTTTGCTTCATCTCAGGAGGACTTCCCATTACCCCTGTGCGAGAGGTAATTGCAGGAAGCAGCAGAAAGCAACTCTCTTGCGTGCTGTTTTCCCCGGGCTCCTGCCAGGCACTGGGAAATGAGAGACTGGCCCAGCACTCCTCGCTGGGAACGGCCTCCTGACAAACCGTGGGCTGACCTCCGCAAGCAGCCCAGCCGGGCTGGCTCCGACTAGCGATGACGCCTCTCTCTCTGTGTCTGCTTCGCAGGGAGACTCCGGAGGGCCTTTGGAATGCAACGGGCAGCTGCAGGGAATCGTCTCCTGGGGCTACGAGTGTGCCATGAAGGGCCATCCCAGTGTCTACACCAAAGTATGCAATTACACACCCTGGATACACCAAATGATGTCTTCTTATTAGCAGCCCATCAGGGCTGGAATGATGTGTGGCCAAACTTTAATAAAAGTCATTTAAACAACGGCAAGTCCAGAGAATTTGTCTCCAGCTGTTGGAGCATCATAACTCTGTATGTCTATCTATCAATCTACCTATCATCCATCTATCTACCCATCATCTCTCTCTCGCTCTCGCTCTCATCTATCTATATCTACCCATCATCCATCCATCCATCCATCCATCCATCCGTCTGTCTGCTTGTCTGTCTCTCTCTCTATCATCTATCATCTATCATCTATCTATATCTACCCATCATCCATCCGTCTGTCTGTTTCTCTCTCTCTCATCTCTCATCTCTAATCTATGTGCTGCCATCTCCCTACCTTTCTTTCTTTCTTTCTTTCTTTCTTTCTTTCTTTCTTTCTTTCTTTCTTTCTTTCTTTCTTTCTTTCTTTCTTTCTTTCTTCTGTCATCTATCTAAACAAAGTTTGAGTCCATTGGCACCTTTAAAACCAACGGAGTTTAATTCTGGGTATAAGCTTTTGTGTGCAGGCACACTTCTTCAGTATCTGTCTGTCTGTCCGTCTGTCAGTCTGCCTGCCTGCCAGTCTGTTCATTTGCTTCAGTTATTCCCCCACCTTTCACCCCAATGGGGACTTTTGTTGTTGTTCAGTCGCACAGTCGAGTCCGACTCTTCGCGACCCCCTGGACCAGATCACGCCAGGCCTTCCGGTCTTCCGCCGTCCTCTGAAGTTTGCTCAACTTCATGTTCGTTGCATCAATGGGGACTAGAGGTGTGCAAAAAAAGAAGAAAAAAGCCCCCCCCCCAATTCAGGTTTATTGGATTCGAGAAATATCAGTATTCCTGAATATTCCTCAATCCCAAATATCAGTATTGTATTGGGGTTCAGGTAAATATTTGCAAAACCCAAATTTATTCAGCTCCATTATATCCTATGGGGACTGTCCCCATAGGGTATAATGGTGTTCAGAAGGCATTTAAACTTTAAATGCCTCCTGAGTTCACTCTCCTCTACTTTATCTTCACAACAACCTTGTGAGGTCAGTAAGGCTGTGAATGTATGACTGGCCCGAGATCACCCAGCAAACTTCCTTGGCATAAATGGTGATTCAAACCCAGGTCTCCCATATCCTAGTCCAACACTTTAACCACTACACCACTCTGGATCTTAGCAGGCCTAAACAAAGGCAAATGGGATAGGATCCTGAATTTATGAACGCAACTATGAGCCCTGCTGGATCGAACCCAATATCTGTCTAGGCTAGCATTCCATGTCTTGCAAAGTCTGGGCTCACAAGCAGAGCATTTAGGCAACCATCCTTCCCATGGTCTGCTACTAGCAACTGGCATAGCAAGATATACTGCTGATGTACACAGAGGTTCCATTTGGTTATCACAGCTAAAAGGGACAGACCCGTCCCTTTTCTGTTTGCACAAGCCCTTTAAAAGAGGTCATTTCAGCTGTGTTCCTTCAGTGGTGCAGGGCTCTCTGCACATACACAGAAACACTTTGAAGCTGGATCCAGTGTTCCCTCTAAGCTGAGTTAGTGTGAGCTAGCTCACTGTTTTTAGCTCTAGCACACACATTTTTCTCTTAGCTCAGGAAGGGTGGCTCCAGAGCAAACTGATTTATGCAGCAGCCAAGTCGCTCGCTCACAACTTTAGTGCATGGAGCTCACAAAGTAGAATCTTTGCTCACAAGGCTCCAGAGCTCAGAGAGGGAGCATCGGTCCCATTTGTTCCTTAAACTCTTTATTAAGAAGAACATCTCAATCAATTCAAAAACTGAATCTTTCGCTATGCAGAAGGGGATCCTCCATTTCATCGAAATGACATCTGCACAAACTACTTTTTAAAAAATACACATTTCAAGCAATGCTCCCTCTAAGCTCTGGAGTCTTGTGAGCAAATATTCTACTTTGTGAGCTATTGGTATTGAAGTTGTGAGCGAACGATTTGGCTGCTGCATCAATCTGTTTGCTCTGGATACATACTTCTTCTTGAGTGAAGACAAAAATGTGTGAGCCAGAGGCTAAAAAACTGTGAGCCGGCTCACACTAACAGCTTAGAGGGAACACTGAACCAAGTCACTTGTGAAAACCGCCCCAAGATTCTGGGCTAGGGCTGATTTTTCCCTTTTTAATGGTGTAATTCTCTCTGAAGCCTGCAGATGGCACCAGACACTTAAAAACTGTATGTTTCACAAAGACACTGCATAGCTGAGCCTCCTACTTGGGAGAAGATCGCATCTAATAATTAAGACCAGCGGATTCTGCCTGATTTCTCCCCAAAATGGGAGAAGGGGCATTAAATAAACCTCTTGCATGAATCTGTCCCTAATGCCCGAACACTCATGTGCATTAGTAACAACTCCAACCTCCTGCATGAGCAATAAGCTTGAAGAGCAGGAGAAAGACTCCAAAAGAAAAATGCCCCTTGTCTACACTACAAACTTATATCCGTTTATCTGTCAAGGCTCCCAGAATAGATCTTGGGGATTATCACCTGGTGATGATGCTGATAGAGACCTGTAACTCACAGAACTACAATTCCCAGAGTTCCCTAGCAGGAGGGAAATGAAGCTAACTTAACTCGGTAGTCGCAGAAGGAGATCCTCCATTTCATCGAGCTGACATCTGCACAAACTACTTTTTTTAAAAAAATTGTAAAATACACATCTCAAGCAATGCTCCCTCTAAGCTCTGGAGTCTTGTGAGCAAATATTCTACTTTATGAGCTACTGGTATTAAAGTTGTGAGCGAACGATTTGGCTGCTGCATAAATCAGTTTGCTCCGGAGCCATCCTTCCTGAGTGAAGACAAAAATGTGTGAGCCAGAGGCTAAAAAACTGTGAGCCGGCTCATATTAACTCAGCTTAGAGGGAACACTGAACAAGTCACTTGTGAAAACCGCCCCAAGATTCTGGGCTAGGGCTGATTTTTCCCTTTTTAATGGTGTAATTCTCTCTGAAGCCTGCAGGTGGCACCAGACACTTAAAAACTTTATGTTTAGCAAAGACACTGCATAGTTGAGCCTCCTACTTGGGAGAAGATAGTATCTAATAATTAAGACCGGAGGATTCTGCCTGATTTCTGCCAAAAATGGGAGAAGGGGCATTAAATAAACCTCTTGCATGAATCTGTCCCTAATGCCCGAACACTTGTGTGCATTAGTAACAACTCCAACCTCCTGCATGAACAATAAGCTTGAAGAGCAAGGGAAAGACTCCAAAACAAAAATGCCCCCTGTCTACACTACAAAGGAGCTGCGGTGACTCAAGTAGTTAAGACGCTGAACTGCAGGCTGTGGAAGGTCAGTAGTTCAGCAGTTCGAGACCCGGGTGCCCCATGACGGAGTGAGCTCCCGTCTCTAGTTCCAGCTCCTGCCAACCTAGCAGTTCGAAAGCAAAAAATTGCAAGTAGATAAATAGGTACCCCTTCGGTGGGAAGGGAACAGCGTTCCGTGCGCCTTGGTGTTTATTCATGCCGGCCACATGACCACGGAGAAGTCTTCGGACAGCGCTGGCTCTTCGGCTTGGAAACGGAGATGAGCGCAACCCTAGAGTCGGATTCGACTGGCTTTCGAGCAAGGGAAACCTTTACCTTTTACTACACTACAAACTTATATCCGTTTATCTGTCAAGGCTCCCCAAATAGATCTTGGGGATTATCACCTGGTGATGATGCTGAACTAGAATTCCCAGAGTTCCCTAGCAGTAGGGAAATGAAGCTAACTTAACTCGGTAGTGAAGACATGATCATAAGAAGAGCCCTGCGGATATCAGACCAGCGGTTCATCTATCCCAGCATTCTGTTTCACACAGTGGCCAACCAGTTTCCCCTGGAGGTAGGGCTACCAATCCCCCGGAGGGTGGGAGAACCCCGCACGCAGGTCCTGTTGCCTGAATATAAAGCCTCGTCTACTTACAGGAAGTTCTTCCCATAGAGCTCCTGGCAATAGTAACAATTGATTGGCACAGTAATGAGATAATACTGAGAACAAGAAAAACTGTGAAAAAGTGACGCTTAATATATGTCTTTAAAGAATCATAGAAAAGTGAACAAAAATAATATATATAATCATAGAAAAATATATATTGACGGTGATCTCCGGAATGTCTTGCCGTTTCGAAGGAAGATCTTCTTATGAG
>NW_015169303.1:16730-31189 GCF_001447785.1 Gekko japonicus
CTTTAAGACCAAGTTTTATTCAGGTAGGAGCTCTCCCTCCTCTGCGAGGACAGATCTGCACGTTTCCCCCCCCCCCAATAGCCAGCAATCCACAACAGTCCAGTGGAGCCTGAGCGGTGGGTGTTGCCTTCTGACACACTTCCGGTGATGTCAGGGGGCGTCGCCTATGCAAATAAGTTACGCTAATGAGTTATGCTAATGAGCTCCTGCACCTCTTTTTCTACGAAATGACCCCTGTGGAAGGCCTCTCCCAAGAGCTCGTTCTCGTCTCGGAAGAAACAGACTCCGGCCCACAAAAGCTGAGGCAGGAATAAAATTCTGTTTGTCTTCAGAGACTCCTGTTTACTGTAGCTTCGCTTTACTTTGGCTCCAAGACAGGGGGGCCTGGGCACCAGCTGGCTCCACCGGGGGAATTTTCGGGTAGGCACAGCTATGCCGACGGTGGCAGAAATGTAATTCTGGATAGAACGGCTGGCTGCCCTTGAGTTGGTTCTCCAGGGGAACTGTGCTCTGGTGATCAGTTGTAACTCCAGGACATGTCCAGGGCCCACTTGGAGCTTGGCAGCCATACTGGAAGGCCAAACAGAACAGGCATACAGGACAAGGCCCAACCTTGTCGCTGTTGCCCCCAGCCCTGGCGTTAGGGTACCCAACCTCCAGGAGGTGGCTGGAGACCTCCTGGACAGAGATCAGCCCCCCCTGAGAAAAGGGCTTCTTTGGAAGGCAGGCTCTGTGGCATTCGACCCCATTGAAGTCCCTCCCCTCACAAAATCCAATTCTCCTCAGGCCCCAACCCTCAAATCTCTGGATGTTTCCTATGGGAGGGGACATGGCTCAGTGGCAGAGCCTCTGCTTGGCATGCAGAAGGTCCCAGGTTCCATCCCCAGCATCTCCGGTTGAAAGGACCAGGCAGGAGGGGATGGGAAAGACCTCTGCCTGAGACCCTGGAGAGCCATGAAGTGGGGCTGTGGCTCAGTGGTAGAGCCTCTGCTTGGCAGGCAGAAGACCCCAGGTTCAATCCACGGCATCTCCGGTTGAAAGGACCAGACAGGAGGGGATGGGAAAGACCTCCGCCTGAGACCCTGGAGAGCCATGAAGTGGGGCTGTGGCTCCATGGAAGAACCTCTGCTTGGCATGCAGAAGGTCCCCGGTTCAATCCCCAGCATCTCCGGTTGAAAGGACCAGGCAAGAGGGGATGGGAAAGACCTCCGCCTGAGACCCTGGAGAGCCATGCAGTGGGGCTGTAGCTCAGTGGTAGAGCGTCTGCTTGGCATGCAGGAGGTCGCAGGTTCGATTCCCAGCATCTCCAGTTAAAAGGACCAGGCAGGAGGGGATGGGAAAGACCTTGGACTGAGAGGTCCCTAAAGAGCCATGGAGTGGGGCTGTGGCTCAGTGGTAGAGCCTCTGCTTGGCAGGCAGAAGGTCCCAGGTTCGATCCCCGGCATCTCCAGTTGAAAGGACCAGGCAGGAGGGGATGGGAAAGACCTCTGCCTGAGCCCCTGGAGAGCCATGAAGTGGGGCTGTGGCTCAGTGGTAGAGCCTCTGCTTGGCAGGCAGAAGGTCCCAGGTTCGATCCCCGGCATCTCCAGTTGAAAGGACCAGGCAGGAGGGGATGGGAAAGACCTCTGCCTGAGCCCCTGGAGAGCCATGAAGTGGGGCTGTGGCTCAGTGGTAGAGCCTCTGCTTGGCAGGCAGAAGGTCCCAGGTTCGATCCCCGGCATCTCCAGTTGAAAGGACCAGGCAGGAGGGGATGGGAAAGACCTCTGCCTGAGCCCCTGGAGAGCCATGAAGTGGGGCTGTGGCTCAGTGGTAGAGCCTCTGCTTGGCAGGCAGAAGGTCCCAGGTTCGATCCCCGGCATCTCCAGTTGAAAGGACCAGGCAGGAGGGGATGGGAAAGACCTCTGCCTGAGACCCTGGAGAGCTGCTGTCAGTCTGGGTAGACAATACTGACTTTGATGGACCAAGGGTCTGATTCAGCATAAGTCCGCTTCATGTGTGTTCAGCTCGGAGCTGTCAACCCTAGTTCTGAGGTCTGTTGCCCCTGTATATGGAGGATCACTGAGTCAGGATGACCTTCTTTCCCTCCTCCCTCTCAAAAAAACAACCACAACCACAGAGCTGTGGGGAGGTTCTCCACATCCGTAGCTGGAGACAAGCTTTATTTAACCGCTAAGCAGACAAGCCTCGATGTGCCCAGAGGATTGGGGGGGGGGGGAGGAAGGGGATTCACGTGTTAAGCTTCAGTGACCCAGGGAGAGAGAGGGGTCAGTGATCATTCCACCATGCCTGTGTCTGGTCCCAGAAGATGTTTGCGTAGGTAGTCACCGCGTCTTTGACTTTTTGGCCAGTTTCTCTAGAGGGAAACAAACAGAAAGGCCATACACATTGGGAAAGCGATGACTTTGTCCCCAACTTGGTGCCCGGGGGCGTCTTGTTGCATCTTTTCGAGTGCCCGCCAAGTGTTTCGTGAAAGCAGGCGTGGTCAGGTAGGCCTTTTTGCCCGGCAAGGATTCCGATTGGCCGCTGGATAGTTGCGGATTTTGAAAAACGTTGCTTTGGCGACAGCTGCCGCCGCAGCACAAGGTTCTTCGCCGGGTGACGGAAGATAAGCTGCAGCAGCCATTATGGGCGGCCGGCTCTGCCTCCAGCGGCAGCCATTTTGAGGCAGCCATTTTGTTCATGGGCTCACCACGCTGGGTCAGGACTCCAAAAAGGCTCAGGACCCCTGGTTTTCAAGGCAAGAGACATTTCAGAGGTGTTTTGGCATTCCCTGGGACTTCTAGGGTGGTCTCCCACCCCAAGGACTAACCAAGGCTGACCTTACTTCGCTTCCAAGATCTGAGGAGATCAGCCAAGCCTGGGCCATCCATGGCAGATAATATTTGTACCTCTTTTCAAAAAGAAGAAGGAGAAGAAGAGGAGGAGGAGATTGGATTTATACCACGCCCTTCACTCGAAGTCTCAGAGCGGCTTACAATCTCCTTTCCCTTCCCCTCCCCACAACAGACACACTGGGAGCGAGGTAGGGCTGAGAGAGCTCTCTCGAGGACAAAAGAAGAAGAGGAGGAGGAGGAGGAGGAGATTGGATTTATACCGCGCCCTTCACTCGGAGTCTCAAAGCGGCTTACAATCTCCTTTTCCTCCCCCTCCCCACCACAGACACATTGTGAGGGAGGTGGGGCTGAGAGAGCTCTCTTGAGGACAAAAGAAGAAGAAGGGGAGGAGGAGGAGGAGATTGGATTTATACCACGCCCAGAGGTCATTTTGGGGGGGATCGCGGGGGAACGCAGTTCCCCCGGATGAGGTACAGGGGGGGGGCAGGAGAAGAGGGGGGTAAGTTGCTCCCCCCCCGCCTCTCCCCACCCCTGCCTGCCTGGGGCCAGGGAGGGCCTTGGCGGGGCTTCCTCGCACTCCCGCCGGCCTTGCAGGTCCACCGCCAGGCCCCTGATATCAGGGGGTGTGGCATATGCTAATGAATTATGCTAATGAGTTCCCCTAGCTCTTTTTTATGAAACGACCCCTGACCACGCCCTTCACTCAGAGTCTCAAAGCGGCTTACAATCACCTTTCCCTTCCCCTCCGCACAACAGACACCCTGTGTGGTAGGTGGGGCTGAGAGAGCTCTCTCGAGGACAGAAGAAGAAGAGGAGGAGGAGGAGGAGGAGATTGGATTTATACCCCGCCCTTCACTCGGAGTCTCAAAGCGGTTTACAATCTCCTTTCCCTTCCCCTCCCCACAACAGACACACTGTGTGGTAGGTGGGGCTGAGAGAGCTCTCTCGAGGACAGAAGAAGAAGAAGAAGAAGAAGAGGAAGAAGAAGAAGAGGAGGAGGAAGAGGAGGAGGAGGAGGAGGAGGAGGAGATTTGATTTATACACTGCCCTTCACTCAGAGTCTCGAAGCGGCCTACAATCTCCTTTCCCTTCCCCTCCCCACAACAGACACACTGTGAGGGAGGTGGGCTGAGAGAGCTCTTTCGAGGACTGCTCCTGAGAGAACAGTTCTGAGAGACCCAAGGTCACACCAGCAGCTGCATATGGAGGAGGAGTGCGGAATCAGTCCCGGATCTCCCAGATTAGAGTCCGCTTGGTTTTATCCCCCCTCCCCCTTATTGGGGCTTCAAACAGCTTGGGTTGCCGATTTCTCTGGGAAAATAGCCCTGGGGAAGATCTCCCCTCCTCCACTGCAGCCCAGTCCTGGTCCAGATCGGTCCAAAAAGTTGGCTCGGGGAGGAAAGGACCGATGTCGAGAGAGCCATTGACAGATTCCCTGCATCTTGTCTCGTTAACCCCCCTCTCCGGTCACAAGATACTCAAGCTCCGTCTAATGTAGCTCGTGTCTACGTCAGACTAAGAGAGGTTTCCAGTTTCTCACCCCTGCCCCAACATCCCTTTTATTTAGGGTTGTCAACCTCCAGGTGGGGGCTGGGGAGTTCTTGGGATTACAATTGACGTCCAGGTGATGCAGATCAGTTCACCTGGAGAAAAGGGCCTCTTTGGAAGGCGGACGTTATGACATTACATCCCACTGAAATCCTCCCCTCCCCAAACCCCGTCCTCCTTTGACTCCGCCCCCCAAATCTCCAGGTATTTCCCAACCCGGAGCTGGCAACCCAACTTTTGTTTCGATTTCAATTGTATATATCGAACCCGTGATTCTTGATATTTCCAGAGGATCCCTCATTCCTGCATCCTGGTATATTCAATGTTCTGGACAATAAAGAAAGCGGACAGGAAGGAATTTGATACACTTGAAATGTGGACTTGGAAGAGTTTTTATGGATATTGTGGGCCACGGGGCTTCTTTCCTGGGGGAGCATGCCGGAATGGAGTCCCGGAACCTCTTCAACAGAATTCTTTTTAAAAAATGTTTTAAAGTTCAGGAGTTTTCAGGATAGAGACTGAAAACTTCATTTCCCTCTGGAGCAAACACTCCCTCTAAGCTGTGGAGTCTTGCGAGCAAAAATCCGACTTTGTGAGCTACCGGCATTCAAGTTGTGAGCGAGCCATTTGCCGGCTGCATAAATTAGTTTGCTCTGGAGCCACATCCTTCCCGCACTAAGACAAAAATGTGTGAGCTGGAGGCTAAAAAACTGTGAGCTGGCTCGCACTAACTCAGCTTAGAGGGAACACTGTGAGAGTTCTGGCACCCTTTTGTTAAAAAAAATGCCCCAGGACTGCCCAAAGGACAAATCAGTGGGCTGTAGATCAAATCAAGCCTAAACTCTCCCTAGAAGCTAAAATGACTAAATTGAGGCTATCGTACTTTGAGAAGACAAGACTCACTGAAAAAGACAATCGTGCTAGGAGAACTAGACGGCAGCAGGAAAAGAGGAAGACCCAAAATGAGATGGATCGACTCCATGAAGGAAGCCCCGGCCTTCGGTTTGCAAGACGTGAGCAAGGCTGTTAGCGACAGGATGTTTTGCAAGTCGGAAGCGGTGCTCCCTCTAAGCTGTGGAGTCTTGTGAGCAAAAATTCGACCTTGTGAGCTCCTGGCATTAAAGTTGTGAGCGAGCGATTTGGCCGCGGCATAAATCAGTCTGCTCTGGAGCCCTCCTTCCTGAGCAAAGGCAAAAATGTGTGAGCCCGAGGCTAAAAAAACACTAACTCGGCTTAGAGGGAACGCTGGTCGGAAGCAACTCAGTGTAGATCTAGACGACAACAACGGCATACGAATTGCATACGACAAAAGCCAGGCTCAGGTGGGTGGTCAAGTTGGTCGGAAGCAGCAGGACAAAGTTGGAGTCCAGTGGCCCCTTGGAGAACAACAAAGTTTTAGTCAAGGGATAAGCTTCCGTGTGCACGTACCTGAAGAAGTGTGCATGCACACCAAAGCTTGTACCTTGGATAAAACTTTGTTGGTCTTCAAGGTGCCGCTGGACTCAAATTTTGTTTGGCAGATCACGAGAGGGAGGGGGCAGGAAGGGTTGCCTCAGTGCTTAGTTCTTGTGGCCCTTTCTCACACACCCAGGGAAATGCGGATCATCACGTTGGGGCCAGGAAGCAATTTTCTCCAGGCCAGTTTGGCTGGAGATCCTAGAGGTTTTCTGTCATCTTCTGGCTGTGGAACAGGGGTCACTCACTGGAGGTGCGTGGAGGGGGAGGTCTTTGTGAATTCCCTGAATTGTGCAGGGGGTTGGACTAGATGACCCTGGAGGTCCCTCCCAATCCTATGAACCCACGATTCCAACTCTGTGATTCTATGACAAAAGCGTTTGACAGGCCGGCATGACACAAATCAATCTACACAACCAGCAGCAAGAAGGAATGAGGGAAAGGATGTGATGGGAAAACAAAATGAGAGAAGGAACGTTCATTTAATACGTTGCCGATGGCTTTCACGGCCGGCGTTCATTAGCTGTTGTGGAGTTTCCGGGCTGTCTGGCCGTGGTCTTGGCATTGTAGGACCTGACGTTTCGCCAGTAGCTGTGACTGGCATCCTCAGAGGTATAACACAGAAAGACGGAGTATTCTCTCTGTGTCATATACAAAAGAACCATGTGCAAAAGAACCTCCTCAGGAAAGCTCATCCATTAGCATGTTTTCACAGCCTGGGGGAACTCCTACAAGATAACGACTCAGCCCTACCCCACCTTCCTGAGTAGATATAAATGACCTGCCTACCGTTTTTCTTCTCACCTTGACACAGAGAGTACTCCATCTTTCTGTGTTATCCCTCTGAGGATGCCAGTCACAGCTGCTGGCGAAACGTCAGGTCCTACAATGCCAAGACCACGGCCAGACAACCTGGAAAATCTACAACAGCTAATGAACGTTCATTTGCTCATGCGTGCATCCAGCCCGTTGATGGGCAAAGGCCATTCAAAGCAGCCTTGAGCGACGGAGAAAGGCCGGGGTATAAATAGTTTCATGAATTAATCCCCGCGTTCAGGTCTCCTGAGAAACCACCCTCCGTCTCCTCCCCTCCCCTCAGTCTGTGTACCCCGATGTCACTCACTGGGTTTTGGTGCTGATTTGGTCCCAGTACCCTCGGACCGTCTCCTGAAACTGGGCAAACGGACTTTTTTCCTGGGCTTCCCTCTTCTGCACGCGGTAGCCGGACGCGTCTACAATCAAAGCAAAATGCGGTTTGTTCAGTGCTATAGCTTCCAGCTAGGATCGCCAACCTCCAGGTGGGCCCTGGAGGTGTCTTGGAATTCCAAATAGAGTTCTCAACCTCCCACTCCCAGCAGGGCCTGGAGATCTCCCACTTTCACAACTGATCTCCGGGATACAGTTCTCCGTGCAAAAAAATGGCCGCTTTGGAGGGTGGACTCTACGGCCCTGAACCCTGCTGAGGTCCCTCCCCTCCCCAAGCCCCACCCTCCTTAGGCTCCACCCCAAAAATCTCCAGCCCTTTCCCAACCCGGAGCCAGCAACCCTAATTACAGCTGAGCTCCAGACGTCAGTTCTCATGGAGGAAAGGGTTAGAACAGATAAAAGGAGGTACTTCTTCACCCAAAGAGTGATTAACACATAGAATTCCCTGCTACAGGAGGTGGTGGCAGCTACAAGCATGGACGGCTTCAAGAGGGAACTGGATAAACATATGGAGCAGAGGTCCATCAGTGGCTATGAGCCACAAGGTATAGATAGGGACTCTGGGGCAAGTGATGCTCTGTAGTCTCGGTGCTTGGGGGGGGTCAACAGTGGGAGGGCTTCTAGTGTCCTGGCCCCACTGGTGGACCTCCCGATGGCACCTGGTATTTTTGACCACTGTGTGACAGAGTGTTGGACTGGATGGGCCATTGGCCTGATCCAACATTGGCTTCTCTTATGTTCTTATGTAAAGGGCAGCTTCAGAGGGTTGGCTCTATGGTAGACCCTAGAGATCACATCCCCGCCGAGTTCCCTCAACTCCCCAAACTCCACCCTCCCCCAAGTATTTCTCACAAATCTTCAGGAATCTCCAAGCAAAAACTTGCAGCTCCCCCCACACCCCCCAGAAACAGAGCAAAAATGATTTTACACGAAGTATGGAGGTTTTGCAGTGGTTCGTTGTCCAAAGTGGAACAAGTGTTTTGACTATCTACGTGGTCACCCCCTAAGTATCCTTCATCCCGGTTTCCTCCGCTTCGCTCCGGTCTTCCCCAACCTGGGTTGTTTCCACGTGGTGATTGTTCTCGGTGAATTTTGGAGATGTCCACAGCTGCAATAGCGCATCTGCATGGCTGCAGCGGCAACAAAAGCCACACGGGGAATCCTCGCAGTGTGGAAGCGGCCCGAGCTGTGCCCAAGTGGCCGAACACTATGTGGAAAGATCCCAGCGGCTGAGGAGATCAAGGCTTCCATGGGTTTAGCAACAGGATTCCATAGGTTTAGCAACGAGGAGATCAAGGAAGGCTTCCGTAGCTTTAGCAACGGGATTAAAAAAGAATCTTGCTTGTCTCGCACAGGAAGAAAGAAGGCAGGTGAGTTTATGCATGCGTACTTGGATGCCCGTCCGACTGGGCTAAATGAGATTTACTCCTCAGTAAGTATAAGGCTTTCCTGCATTCTTATTTTACTTGTTAAGTTCATGTTTCTTCGGGAGTTTTCCCATGTTGTTACCTATGTTTTGCTCCCTCTAGTGGTCGATTCGATATTACATCATGTTTTCCCCCAGTCTATATCCCTGCAATATCGACAGGGAAATAAACTGGGAAAGAACCAATTTTAGAGTCCAATGGCACCTTTAAGACGGACAAAGGTTTATTCAAGGTGTGAGCTTTCGTGGTGAGTCTCAGTCCACTTCCCACAATTAGAAAAGATGCCTTTTCACATTTATCCCCTACTTTGACGTATTTATCACTTTGCTGTCCTTTTTCCCCCTTAATTAAATCAAAACAACTGTTGATCTTATAACCTTAGTTTGTTATTTAGTTTTGTCTTTGCATATCTTAAAGCATCTTCATCGTGTTACATGTTAAGTTGCTCTTCAGCCTCGTTCTATAAGTTTGAACTCTAGCTTCCTTTCCAATGTAACCCGTTTGATGTCAAATCGACCACTACAGGGAGCAAAACATGCACAACAGGGGGAAAACTCCAGAAGAAACAGGAATGAGTAAAATGAGAATGCAGTAAAGCCCATAGACAGGGCGATACAGCGACCCTGGCTTCCTTTACAACATAAGAATGTAAGAGAAGCCAATGCTGGATCGGGCCAATGGCCCATCCAGTCCAACACTCTGTGTCACACAGTGGCCAAAAACACCAGGTGCCATCAAGAGGTCCAGCAGTGGGGCCAGGACACTAGAAGCCCTCTCACTGTTGCCCCCTTCAAGCACCAAGAATACAGAGCCTCACTTGCCCCAGACTGAGAGTTCCCAGTGGCTAATAGCCACAGATGGACCTCTGCTCCACATGTTTATCTAATTCCCTCTTGAAGCCTTCCATGCTTGTAGCCACTACCACCTCCTGTGGCAGTGAATCCCACGTGTTCATCACTCTTTGGGTGAAGAAGGACTTCCTTTTATCTATTCTAACGCGACCGCTCAGCAATTTCATGGAGTGCCTTGAATACGAGTCCTTGTATTGTGAGAAAGGGAGAAAAGGACTTCTTTCTCAACTTGCTCTATGCCATGCATAATCTTGAAAACCTCGATCATGTGACCCTTCAGCCATCGTTTCTCCAAGCGAAAGAGCCCCAAGCGTTTTAACCTTTCTTCCTAGGGAAAGTGTTCCAACCCTTTTATCATTCTAGTTGCCCTTTTCTGCACTTTTCCCAATGCTATCATATCCTTTCTGAGGTGTGGTGACCAAAATTGCACACAGTATTCCAAATGAGGTCGCACCATAGATTTATATAGGGGCATTATGATATTGGCTGATTTGTTTTCCATTCCCTTCCTAATAATCCCCAGCGTAGCACTGGCCTTTCCTTTTGCAGTCACACACCCTCTTGACAACGGTGTCTTTGCAGCCGACCAGTTGCCATGTCATTGCGCCAGTCCCGAGGACCCATGCCCCTTCCCTAAGCGGCTTGCCTTTACCCTTGTGCGACTGAACGTCATGCACATATCTCCAGAAGCCCGGATTCAGGCAGAGATCTTCGTGCCGTCAAAATCAGCAGAGTTGTCGGTCGGCGGGGGGGACTTACCAGCACAGAGAAACAGCACCAGGATCGAGAGAGTGACCACTTTCAGATCCATTTTCGCGGGGGCTGCCTAAGGTGCTGAAAATTCGACAAGGTTAGTACAGATTCGGCAAAGACCCAAAAGCGCACTCCTGACACCGCTCCATTTCTCCGGGGCCTTGAGGCCACATGAACATGTGAAGCTGCCTTATACTGAATCAGATCTTCAGTCCATTAAGGTCAGTATTGCCTGCTCAGACTGGCAGCTGTCTTCAGGGTCTCAGTTAGAAGTCCTTTAAACTGCCGGGTCCTTTAAAACAGGGGATGCCGGGGATTGAACCTGGGACCTTCTGCTAACTGCCAGGTCCTTTAAAACTGGAGATGCCGGGGATCGAACCTGGGACCTTCTGCATGCCCAGCAGATGCTCTACCACTGAGCCACAGCCCCACTTCATGGCTCTCCAGGGTCTTAGGGGAAAGTCTTTTGCATCACCTCCTACCTGGTCCTTTTTAACTGGAGATGCCGGGGACTGAACCGGGGACCTTCTGCATGCCAAGCAGATGCTCTACCACTGAGCCACAGCCCCACTTCATGGCTCTCCAGGGTCTTAGGGGAAAGTCTTTTGCATCACCTCCTACCTGGTCCTTTTTAACTGGAGATGCCGGGGACTGAACCTGGGACCTTCTGCATGTCAAGCAGCTGCTCTACCTCTGAGCCATGGACCCTCCCCACTAAAACGTCTTTTCCTCTCCAACCACATACTTCCCAAAACATTCGTCTGTTCTTTTAAAGATACCCCTCCCCTTCGCACCAAAGCTGGGAGACCATGATGACGTCTTCCATACAGGTACAGGCAGAGGTCATTTTGGGGGGAACACGGGGGATCACAGTTCCTTCGGGTGAGGTGCGGGGGGCGGGGCACACGACGAAGCCCCGCCCCCGGCTGGTCCTTTTAACTGGAGATGCCGGGGATTGAACCTGGGACCTTCTGCATGTGAAGCAGATGCTCTACCTCTGAGCATCTGCTCAGAGCTCCCCACTGAAGCGTCTTTTCCTCTCCAACCACATACTTCCCAATACATTTGTCTGTTCTTTTAAAGATACCCCTCCCCTTCGCACCAAAGCTAGGAGACCATGATGACGTTTTCCATACAGGTACAGGCCTGTGTGTTTTCCCCATTGCTGCTGTGGGTGGTATAACACAGCAGCAACCGGGTTCTCACACGGCAGGTTCCCCTGTAGTTTCCTCGTTCCGTGAACACGCAGCATGTGAATGAACACTGACACGTTAAAAAAAAGGTATGAAATGAAAAAATGAATCATTTTAAATAAGCATATGGGTGGGAGGGGGGCAGATCACATTGGTTAAGACGCTGAACTACAGGCTGTGGAAGGTCAGTAGTTCAGCAGTTCAAGACTCGGGTGCCGCATGATGGAGTGAGCTCCCGTCTCTAGTTCCAGCTCCTGCCAACCTAGCAAGAAATTGCAAGTAGATAAATAGGTACCACTTTGGTGGGAAGGTAACAGCGTTCCGTGCACCTTGGTGTTTAGTCATGCCGGCCACATGACCACTGAAACGTCTTCGAACAGCGCTGGCTCTTCGGCTTGGAAACGGAGATGAGCACCACAACCCTAGAGTCGTATTCGACTGGCTTTCGAGCAAGGGAAACTTTACCTTTACCTTTTTTACCCAATCAGTCTTCTACAAGGAGGGAAGGTCGAAATCTCGGGCAGAAAAACTGGGGTGGTTTTAGCTGAAAACGAACGAATTCGGCACCGTTTCCCCGAGAGCAACAATCTTGATCGAAAGGGGCAGACGAGATCGACCTTTGGTGGAAACTACAGTGCAAGTTGATTCACCTTCAGGCCACAAATGAACACATGCACAGGGTTGCCACCTCCAGGTGAGGGCTGGAGATCTCCTGGCATGACAACTGACCTCCAGGCAACAGTTCCCTTGGAGAAAATGGTTGCTCTGGAGGGAGGAATCGATGTCGTTACACCCCACCGAGGTCCCTGCCCTCCCCCAAGCTCCAGCCCAAATATCCAGGAATTTCCAAAGCAAGTGTTGGCAACCCTGTACAAACAGTTAAGCCTAATTGTTTAGTAAGGATTGCCACACCTGGAGATTTTGGAGGGGGGGGAACCTGGGGAATCCAGGGTTTGGGGAGGGGAGAGGCGTCAGTGGGGTATAATGCCATAGAGCCAACCTTCCAAAGCGGCTGTTTTCTGCAGGTAAATTGATCTCTCTCACCTGGAGACCAGTTGTAATTCTGGGAGACCTCCAGCCGCCACTTGGGGACTGGTAAACCTACCTACCATGCAGAAAATTGATCAGGGGAAGGTTTCCCCAGTACGCAGATTAAGACAAAAGGGAAAGTCGCCCCTGTTAAACGTTTGTATGGACGGATGCTGTTTCCAACAAAGAAGGTTAAGGGGGATCGCTTTGACAATTTGGGGGTAACAGAGGCCTTCCTCAGTCCCCTCTTTTATGGAAAACTGGCAAAATGTCCCAGTTTTGTTTAGTCAGAGAGCAGGCAGCAAACACGGCCTGACTCTATTTCCATGAGCAAACTACCAGATGTGGAGACAGACATACCTCTGGATGTCCACGGGATCCTTCCTCCTCGTCCTCTGCCGTTCAGGAGACCGTCGCCGACCTAAAACAAGGCACAAAATTCTCACTCCGATACAGAAAACAAAGAAGGTTAAGGGGGATCGCTTTGACACTTTGGGGGTATCAGAGGCCTTCCTTACTCCCCTCTTTCAAGGAAAGCTGGCAAAACGTCCCAGTTTCGTTTAGTCAGAGAGCAGGTCTCAACCACGGCCTGACTCTATTTCCATGAGCAAACTGCATGACAAAGGTGCTATTTTTTTTTTTTAATGAACCCTGGCTCTACTGAAAAAAGCACAAAGATCCATGTGAAACACGAAGCGGGAGAGACCCTAAAATGGAATCCGACGTTCTCCTAACGGCTTTGGCTCTCGGCTCCTAGGCGGTGTTGGCCCGTGATCTCCTCCTGCCCGGGATGGACTTGGGCCCTATTTCAGTAAGGTCCAGGGGTGCTGAAGCCAGCTGCAAAGGCACCCCCTCCCTTCCCCACTCTGCTTTTTCGGGCGCACCCGTCGGGGGGGAATACAATCCCAACGGTATCAACACACTCACTCGCTTCCGTTCGATGCTCTCATCTGCTCCAGGGCCTGAACTGGGAACAACACCTTTATACCAGGAGTGTGTCCTTTAACCCCCCCCCCGGTTCCCCCTCCCCGGGATCCTGCCAAATAACACATCTCACAGATTTGTACAAAGTCCAAACAAACAAGGCCGAGGCCGTTAACGCTGGTGGAAGGGAGAGTCCGAGAGTCACGCAGTCTCAGGCCGGGACAACGGGAACATGCAGTTTCTCCACTGCCTTGGCTCACTCACTGCATTCATGCCCCTGGAGGTGCCAGCCTCCAGGTGAAGCCCGGAATGTTCCTGGAACTACAACGAATCGCCAGACTGCAGAGCTCCGTTCCCTTGAAGGAATGGTCACTTTGCAGGGTGGCTGTATACCAATCTGAGATCTCAAAACTCTCCCTCTCCCTAGGGTTGCTAACCCCCAGGTCGCACCTGGAGATCTCCCGCGACAACAATTGATTTCCAGACGACCAAGATCAGCTCCCCTGGAGAAAATGGCTGCTTGGGAAGGTGGACTCTATGGCATTAGACCCTCCTGAGGTCCCTCCCCTCTTCAAACCCCGCCCTCCCCAGGCTCCACCCCCCAAATCTCCAGGTATTCCCAACTCGGAGCTGGCAACCTCACTCCCCAAGCTCCGCCTCCAAATCTCCAGGAATAATTCTTCTTCTTCCTCTTCCTCTTCTTCTTCTTCCTCCTCCTCCTCCTCCTCCTCCTCCTCTTCTTCCTCCTTTTCCTCCTCCTCTTTTTCTTCTTCTTCTTCTTCTTCGGTGACCTATGAAAAAAGATCCTCTCTACTGGGATTGTGTTGCAGATAGGGCTGCCAGATCCCCGGGGGGGGGGGTTGCCTATTCTAGGGGCCCTCGACCCACCGACCCAGATCCAACCTGCCCCAAAGTGCCTGGATCAGGCTAACATGCCCGGTGTGATGACATCACCCGGAAGTGATGTCATCACACCGGGCACATCACGGGGGAGGGGGACGCTCTAGCATTCAGACTGAAAATTCTATGGCACCACAGAGTTTTCAGGCCGAATGCTAGAGCATCCCCTGGCAATGTGCCTAGCGCGATGGTGTCACTTCTGGGTGAAGTCATCGCAGCGCATGCACACAGTACGTGCACGAAACTCCCAGACCAGGAGCTTCCCCCCCCCGCTGTAAAGTGGTAGAAACCTGGCAATATTAGTTGCAGAAGTGGCAATATCCCCAAGCACCACTCCTG
>NW_015169303.1:31434-34604 GCF_001447785.1 Gekko japonicus
GCACCTCACCTGGGGGAACTGCGATCCCCCGCGATCCCCCCCCCCGAAATGACCTCTGCCGGTCACCCTCCTGTCCCCAGACTTACTCTGAACTTCTGCTTGTTTGGGGAAACATCTGGGCTGCCGTCAGCCGGGCAGTTTGGCCCAATATAGTCGCTTTCCCCTAACGGATTAAAAATCCGGCTGGTTCACTCAGCCACACCTGGCAGCCGTTCCCCAGTCGTACTCACCCTGTCGTGTAAGACGAGTTGGAGACGGAGTAAATAGACAGTAGTCAAATTCCAGTGCTAACAGATCCCCGCGCATTCATCCCACGTTTCCGGATGTCTGAACTCCCCTGGTGCATGCTCAGACCGTTTTGGAAGTGTGAACCTTTCGTTCCGGTTTCACCATTCTGTTTTTTCCACATGGTGATGGTTCTGTTTTTTAAATGGTAGAGCATTTGCACATGGGCGCTTGGGTGCACATGTGCACCCAAGAAATGTTTGTTTTTTTTTTAAAGGTCAGAGTTGTGTTGTTGCACAGTACCAGGGGTCATTTCCTGCGGGAGCACACAGGAGCAAAGCTCCGGCAGTAAGGAGACCAGGGGGCAGGCACATGCAACAAGCCCCACCCCCTGCTCCCAGCAGCCCTCAGTTGGGCCATGAGGAGCAAGAAGCAGCCAGGTAAGTTGCAAAGCCCGCCCCCCAAGCCCGCCTTCAGGTACAAGCTCTCCCTTCCCCCCTGATAACTGGCAATCCAAAACAGTCCAGTGGAGCCTGAGCAGTGGGTGTTGCCTTCTGACACACTTCCGGTGATGTCAGGGGGTGTGGCATATGCAAATAAGTCATGCTAATGAGTTATGCTAATGAGCTCCTGCACCTCTTTTTCTACGAAATGACCCCTGAACAAACCATTTGTGATGGGAGGGGGGGAATTCTTGGAGATTCGGGAGGCATTGCTTAAGGAGGGCAGAGCTTAGGGAGGGGAGGGAGCTCAGGGTTCATACTATGCCACTCTAGGGCTTTGGTTTCTTCTGACTCTATCGTATGCCATGATGTCCCTCCTCTTGGGGATCGGTTGAAAACAAGGTAAGAAATATTAACAGAGCTTGACTGTGGCCTAGGGTTGCCAGCTCCTGGTCGGGACATTCCTGGAGACTTTGGGGGGTGGAGCTTGGGGAATGGCCAGGTTTGAGGAGGGGAGGGGCCTCAGTGGGACATCACGCCATAGAGTCCGCTGACCAAAGCATGGCGACCTGGGGTTGCCAACCTCCAGGTGGGGCCTGAAGATCTCCAGGAATTATAATTGGTCTCCAGGTGACTGAGATCAGTCCCCCTGGAGAAAAATGGCTGCCTTGGAGGGTGGACTCTGCGGTATTCTACCCCGCTAAAGTCCCTCCCCCTCCTCAAACCCCCCTCCTCAAGCTCCACCCCCCAAATCTCCAGGAATTTCCCCATCTAGAGTTGGCAACACCGAAGCAGCCACTGTAGTCCACTGTAGTCCCTTTCTCACAATACAAGAACTCGTGGGCACTCCATGAAATTGCTGAGCGGTCGGGTTAGAACGGATAAAAGGAAGTCCTTCTTCACCCAAAGAGTGATTAACACATGGAATTCACTGCCACAGGAGGTGGTGGCGGCTACAAGCACGGACGACTTGAAGAGGGAATTGGATAAGCATATGGAGCAGAGGTCCATCAGTGGCTATTAGCCACAAGGTATAGATAGGGACTCTGGGGCAAGTGATGCTCTGTCATCTTGGTGCTTGGGGGGGGTCAACAGTGGGAGGGCTTCTAATGTCCTGGCCCCACTGGTGGACCTCCTGATGGCACTGGTATTTCTGGCCACTGTGGGATACAGAGTGTTGGACTGGATGGGCCTTTGGCCTGATCCAACATTGGCGTCTCTTATGTTCTTATGTTCTTATGATCAGTTATAATCCTGGGAGATCTCCCAGCCACATCTGGAGACTGGCAACCCTAAAGGGGTGTCGCTTTGTTCCTTTCCTCCTCCTGCGTCCTTTTAGTGGGAACAGTAACTGGCTAGTGCCTGAAAAGCAGCCTGCCTCTGGCCTAATCAGAGTGCGGCAAGACTCTCGTCACGCTGCCATAAAGCATGACAGTCTCACACCGGAGGAGCCGGGGATTCTCGCTGCCTCTTTCGTGGTCTCTCTTTCTCTCTCTCTCAACTCTGGCCTGAGCTTTTTTTTGAGGCCGTTGTTGAAATACGCCCCGAGATGTCATCGATGTCATGACTGGGCACGTCACCGGTCCAAAGGCCTATTTGTTCTGGGATCCCAGCTTACAAGCCGCCAGGGCTGGACGAGACAAGGACGATTTGCTCACGCCTGATGCAATATTTGCTCCGGGGGGTTGTCACTGATCAACCCGCTGCCCTTTGTGGCGGAGTCACAAAAAAACTCGCCGCGGAGAAAATGGACAGCGGGAGGGGGTAGAAGCAGATGGCTCTGCGGTGTTTTTTTTAGAATCGGGACCCACAAGGAGGGTTCCCTATAGACGTGCATTTGAATGCCAGCATTCAGCTCTGCAAAGGGCTGCCAGGTCCGGGTTGGGAAGTAGCTGGATATTTTGGGGGAGGAGCCTGGTGAGGGTGGAGTTTGTGGAGGGGAGGGGCCTCCGCTGGGTATAAGGCCAGAGAGTCCCCCCCTCCAAAGCAGCCATTTTCCTCCAGGGGAGCTGATCCCGGTTGTCTGGAGATTGGCCGTGATTCTGGGAGATCTCCAGGAGCCGCCTGGAGATTGGCGAGTCTAGCCCTGGAATATGTGATGTCACTGCAAAGATGGGAGAGCTCCGAGAACGCGCAGAGTGCTTCCCCTACCCACCCCACCCCGGAACTGAAGACATACTCAGGGCTCCTTCTCCTTCTTCAAAGAGGTGCCAAAACTCTCAAGGAGGGAAATGAAGTTTTCAGTCTGTGTACTGAAAACTCATGAACTTCTAAACATTTTTGAAACTTGGGGTCTGCTCAGCCATGGAGCCCAGTATTTAACGAAGTGGTTCCGGAACTCCATTCTGGTGTGTTCCCCCAGAAAAAAAAAATCCATGGACATCCTGCTCAGGGGGGTGCGGGTTCCAGGCCTTCCTTCCTTCCTTCCTTCCTTCCTTCCTTCCTTCCTTCCTTCCTTCCTTCCTTCCTCCCTCCCTCCCTCCCTCCCTCCCTTCCCTTCCC